>NC_086452.1:184226493-184508993 GCF_028390025.1 Pseudophryne corroboree | reverse complement strand
CACCGCACATCCAGGAATTCCCCAGTGTCTTCTGTCTCCCAGAGATCTTGCTCGGTCCTCTTCTGCCATCAGACTGATTCCCACCACCTCGCGCTGGCTAATATTAGCTGGTACAAGGGGGACAGGGCGATGACATTAAAAAAGGTGCTGTGGCGCAATTTTTGAAAAGGTAAATGCTACCAAACTTAACTCAAGAGCTCCATTCCCACTGCCTCCCGCCACTATGCCCACATTATCCCGACCTATGCCTGTCACCACCACCACCATGCCTGCCGACATACTCATCACGCCCCACAGCAATGGTGGATGGTGCTGGGATCCCTCTGTAATAAATTGTTTTATTGTTAATACTTAAGTAATACGATTTTTTTATATTTTGCACATCAGGCTCCATTTTATTGCTGGAAACCTTTTTTGTACTTTCTAATAGTAATTATTTAGAAGAATGCAAGCTTGTATAATTACCAGCAGCGGCTCCTACCTTGTTGTAGGAGGAGTGCTGCTGCAAGCGATGCTCCAGGTATCCTCCACCTTCTGGTTTGGGATGAATGAGAGCGCAAATGCAATTAATAAAATTGTATATACTTTAATAAATGCACATCATATAATAAACAGATTATAAAAACAAAATTATTCTAAAAAGTCATTCTAAGAAGTATTGGTGCTTGACACACCCCCAGAGGATTCCACAGAGTGTAAATGATCCGGTAATTGCCTGTAAATCAATTGCTGTCTCATGTATTGGTAGCTTTTTCCACTATGTTTGGATAAAGTTCCACAGAGTAATATATGATGTTTTTAGAAGTAATATCTGATGCTCACCGCTGCTGGAGTTCAATAGCAATAAACTTCCCAATATCTGGTACAGCGGGGGGAGGAAGAGCATACACCTCTCTGGATCCAAATGCCGTGTGAAGAGAGGGAGAGCGGCTGTCAGCAGCACCGCTCGCAATGTCCCTGTCAGCCCGTACTCCGAGCTCCGCAAACGGGGACGAGCTGGTGAGATGTTTCTCAGGGTACACGCAGGAAGGAGCGCGGCTGTAGACTGGCAGTGGAACAGTGGAGACAGAACCCGGAACAATAGTGTGGTCCTCACAGGGGTAGCCTTTACGCGTTCCTCCGCTGTCACAGTGTAGCGGTTTCCTATCCAAACATAGTGGAAAAAGCTACCAATACATGAGACAGCAATTGATTTACAGGCAATTACCGGATCATTTACACTCTGTGGAATCCTCTGGGGGTGTGTCAAGCACCAATACTTCTTAGAATGACTTTTTAGAATAATTTTGTTTTTATAATCTGTTTATTATATGATGTGCATTTATTAAAGTATATACAATTTTATTAATTGCATTTGCGCTCTCATTCATCCCAAACCATATTGTCTTTAATTAGGTGATAATCCAAATCACCTGTTGGGAGCAGCAATTACAATTATTTATTTTTAAGTGTTCAGTCTATATTTGAAGGAAGCTTGCGCCTAATAACGAGTGTTATCCTCCACCTTCTACACACCATTGCTGCCACTTGGGTCCTGGCACCTGCCCTATGAAGTTCACAGATGCTGGGACCCGGCACATGCGCAGTAGTGGCGACGGTACTGCGCATGTGCAACCCCACAGTTTCTATGGACTGCATCAGCTGCAGCTCATAGAAGCTGGCTAGGGCTGATGAGGCTGGGAGCTGGCTTCCTACAAGAAGCCAGCTCCCTGGCTATTGCAGCCTGGTCTGGCAGTCTCGAAGGGAGGAAACACCTCCCAATGGGACTGCCTGTAGTGTCTGTGACTGGCAGGTAGGACTTCCAATAGAAAGTCACTGCCAGTCAAAGTTAAGCCACTGCAGTCTCACGGACTGCATCTCGCTACAGTGACAGTGGACTGATGTGGTGGATTTTACCTGAAGGAGGGCTGCAGTCCTGTACCGCCATAGGTACAAAACGCCACTGATAATAACTACATAAACATTTACACTAATTCTCATTATCTTTTGCATCTAAAGTTATTTATAGTGCCTTGCTAAAGTATTCACCCCCTTTGTCATTTTTCATGTTTTGTGGCCTCACAACCTGGAATTAAAATGGATTGTTTGAAGGTTTGCATCATTTCATGCACACAACATGCCTTCAACTTTGAAGATGTTTTTTTTTTATTGTGAAGCACACAACAAATAGGACAAAATAACAGAAAACGTCAGCGTGCATAACTATTCACCCCCCTAAAGTCAGTACATTGTAGAGCCACCTGTTGCGGCAATTACAGCTGCAAGTCACTTTGGATAAGTCTCTATGAGCTTGCCACATCTTGCCACTGGGATTTTTGCCCATTCCTCAAGGCAAAACTGCTCCAGCCCCTTCATGTTGGATGGTTTCCGCTTGTGAACAGCAATCTTCAAGTCTGACCACAGATTCTCAATTGGATTGAGATCTGAGCTTTGACTAGGCCATTCCAACACATTTAAATGTTTCCCCTTAAACCACTCGAGTGTTTCTTTTCCAGTATGCTTTGGGTCATTGTCCTGCTGGAAGGTGAACCTCTGTCCCAGTCTCAAATCACAGGCAGACTGAAACAGGTTTTGCTCAAGAATATCCCTGTATTTAGCACCATCCATCTTTCCCTCAACTCGAAACAGTTTCCCAGTCCCTGCTGATGAAAAACATCCCCACAACATGATGCTGCCGCCACCATGTTTCACCGTGAAGATGGTGTTCTTGGGGTGTTGGGATGTGTTGGGTTTGTACCAGACATAGCGTTTTTCTCAGTGGCCGAAAAGTTAAATTTTAGTCTCATCTGACCAGAGCACCTTATTATATTTTTTTTATAACCCAACCCTGACTTGTACTTCTCAACAACTTTGTCCCTGAGTTGTTTGGAGAGCTCCTTGGTCTTCATGGTGTGATGCCTCTTCGTTATTGGTGTTGCAGCCTCTGGGGCCTTCCAAAAAAGGTGTGTTTATACTGACAGATCATGTGACACTTAACTGCACACAGGTGGACACTTCATTTCACTAATTATGTGACTTCTGAAGGTAATTGGTTGCACCAGAACTTTTGAGGGGCTTCATAGCAAAGGAGGTGAATACATATGCACATGCCAATTTTCAGATTTTTATTTATAAAAATTATTTTTAAATACATTTTTCTCATTTCACTTCACCAACTTAGACTATATTGTGCAGAACCATCACATAAAATTCAGATTTAAAAAATAAAATAAATTACTGTACAGGTTGTAATGTAACAAAATAGGTAAAAAGCCAAGGGGGTGAATACTTTAGCAAGGCACTATACACACAATATACTACACTGTGCTGTGAAGCACTTTTTCTTCAGGACAAAGAAAAAATGAAAAAAACAAACAAAAACAAAACAAAACTAGAGAATACAGTATAAAGATCCATAATATACAATTAGCCAATCAGTATTTTGTGCGTGAGAAGCATATTGATTCTACAAACCCAATGCTGTTGCCCCTAAAAATGTAAAAAAAATTTTTATATTTGTGTCTCATTGCCATGAAATTGTGATAGGTGTTAATCCAGTTTAAGGCGTCTATTTATCAACATTAGCATCTGATGATGCGGATGACAGGTGATAAACTCGACCCAACTCGCACTGCGATAATTGAATACATTGCATGGATGTATTAATTATCGCATGCAACGACAGAGCTTGCCGTCAAGCTCTGTCCCTGTGATGTCTCTTCGCAGCGTCATCGTGCGCTCATGCCCGCCGTTACCACCGCTGCCGGGATTTCCCCCCCCCCATGTGCAAAAGAGCCCCCCACCCCGGATTTTATATTTACCAGTCCAGGAGTCCATGTCCTCTGCTGTGGTGAGCGCTGGCAGGCACCGGGTCATTCTTCTGTGCTGTGACCTCAATGCTGTAAAGTGCGCTGCCGCTTTGCAGCATCACTTTTCTGCACCTGGGTCACAGTGCAGCACATGGGGGACCTGGCACCCGGCAGCGCTCACCGGTGTGCTGATTACTGGCTCCTGGACAGGTGAGTATGAATTTAGTTTTTTGAGTGTTTTTTTTTTTTAACACTGTGATCAGCTTGTGTGTCCATTGGACACACAGAGCTGATCATTGAAGTTAGGTCCCACACAGCTTTCTCTGCCAGGGGCAGAGAAAGCTTGGCAAAAGGGTGCACATCACAGTGCTGCCCTGTGACCTCGGGCCTGATCTGGCAAGATTATCACAGGGCTCCCTGCAGTATTTTATTTAGTAACTTCGGGCCAGATCGCATTTCCCATTATAAGTATGGGGAATGCGATCTGGGTTACTAAAAAATTCACAATTTAAGGGTTTGGAGCAGTTTTTCATGAAAACTGCTCCAATTGCCCTTTAATACATTTCAGTGATACTAAAATAATGTGAAAAGGGTGTGAAAACAGCTCAAATCAGTTTATTAGACAAAATTGCTCAAATCAGTTTATTAGACAAAAGTGGGTACACTCTTGTCTAATGTTGGAAAAACGGTTGGTTGGGAGTCGGATCTGCCAAGGATTGGACAAGTGTGTACCCAGCTATACAATGTACACAGGAAATCAACTGACATAGGAGAACTTAGCAATTTGATTTCACTTTCTGTTGCCATTAAAATTGAGCTGTCACCTAGACACCGTGATGGTGCTAAAGTACTAGACTAAGTTTAAACCCATGCCCCCTAATCTTTTGTACCAGACTTGTATGTCTTTTTCAGTTTTGTTGGAATGTATTTTATTATATTTTCTCCAATAGGAGAGGCGCAGCTCGATGGAAAGCAGTACACCTCGTCAGCCTCACATAATGTAAGGGTGGTTGTGTGGTACTTCCCCTATGTAAACAGAGGGTTTTATCTCTACTTAAGGGGTGGACTTGGTCTCAATCTCAGGAACAGGCCAGTCCTATACCAACTGAGGGGGAGTGATACTGCAAAATCCTGTTTGCGTTGGGGGTGGGTTGCTGCCCCAATTTCATTAACTGTCTCTGAGGCTGCACTGTTTTTTTCAGCCACCATTCATAATTCAATTCAAATTTGGTCAATAAATTAAGTCTGTGACCTCTTTCGCCGCACTTCTGTGTCCAGGTCATTATTTACTATTTAACACCTGTTATGGACTAATAAATTGATTTGAGCAATTTGCCATTTATGTATCACTGTTCTGATAGGCATACATATATGGAAACAGTAGTTGGAGGGCATGCTGGTCCGGTAGTGCCATTTGGAGAATCTTGGGATGCCTCCTGGTAAGTTCTCAATTTAGAATTAAATTAATGTACAGGTGAAACTCAGAAAATTAGAATATCGTGCAAAAGTTTATTTATTTCAGTAATTCAACTTAAAAGGTGAAACTAATATATTATATAGACTCATTACATGCAAAGTAAGATATTTCAAGCCTTTATTTGTTATAATTTTGATGATTGTGGCTTGCAGCTTAAGAAAACTCCAAATCCAAAATCTCAGAAAATTAGAATATTACATAAAATCAATAAAAAAAGGATTTTAAATACAGAAATGTCGGCCCTCTGAAAAGTATAATCATGCATATGTACTCAGTAATTGGTTTGGGACCCTTTTGCATGAATTATTGCCTCAATGCGGCGTGGCACGGATTCTATCAGCCTGTGGCACTGCTGAGGTGTTATGGAAGACCAGGATGCTTCAATAGCAGCCATCAGCTCTCCTGCATTGTTCGGTCTCATATTTCTCATCTTTCTCTTGGCAATGCCCCACAGATTTTCTATGTGGTTCAGGTCAGGCGAGTTTGCTGGCCAATTCTGGACAGTAATACCACGGTCATTGAACCAGCAGCGAATTTGTTAGCAGTTGGGCACAGCCATGTGCACTGCAGGGTAGAGATGTGTAACTCACCCTTGAGCCGCTCTTTTGAGCCGGCTCTACGGAGTGAGCCGGGTGAGCCGTGAGCCGTTTCAAGTGAGCGGCGGTTCACTTCACCAGTTCACCTGCTATCAGCTGAGCTCCCTCTGTCTGTGTCTGCGAAGATCAATGCATTCATCATGTGATGACTCATGAGAAGAACGGATTCGCTTGCGCTCCAGGCTCCAGGCAGGAAGTGGAACAGAGCCGGCTCACAGTGAGCTGCGGTTCTTCACTGAGTCAGTGACGTGTATCATTATACAGTACACTGACTCAGTGAAGAACCGCAGCTCACTGCACCAGCTCTGTTCCACTTCCTGCCTGGAGCCGGGAGCTAGTCCGTTCTTCTCATGAGTCATGACTCATGAATGCAATGATCTCATCTTCTCATTACAGTAACACACAGATTATAGAGCAGACACAGGTGAACAGACCTGGAGTCTGTTATTTATTGCTTGAGTCAGGTGACAGGTTTGTAATTATATAAATAATATATGTACAGTATGTGTGCTTTCCTTTTTTTTAAAGACTTAAAATCTTTATTTTCCTCCCCTGGAGAAGAGGGGCAGGGGTAGTAAAGTGGGTGCTGCTGCATTTGTGAGGCGACAGTGCTTCTGCTCAGTCAGACCTCCAACAGCCTGGCTTCCCTTTGAAATTCTCCGCCCTACGACTTGAAGTGATATCAATTACAGAAAAACAACAGGGACAAAGAAATGGTACTTTACGTGAAGGCACTTTCCCACGATCAGGGCAGTCAGCTTAGCAGCAGCAACACACCAGCAATGTAATTAGTGAGCCGTGAGCCATGAGCCGTTCAAAAGAACCAACTCTTTTCCGTGAGCTAAACCGTTCAGAGCCGCTCACTGAAAAGAGCTGAGTTGCCCATCTCTATTGCAGGGGGGGGGGGGGGGGTATAACATGTGCAGAGTGACTTAGATTTGGGTGGGGTGTGTTCAAACTGAAATCTAAATTGCAGTGTAAAAAATAAAGCAGCCAGTATTTACTTTGCACAGAAACAATATAACCCACCCAAATCTAACTCTCTCTGCACATGTTACATCTCCCCCACCTGCAGTGCACATGGTTTTGCCCAACTGATAACAAATATGCGCTGCAATATACTCTGAATGATGTGCAGCATATAAGAACAGGTGGAGAGGTGTTAGAGACAAAGGTGGAGAGAGGCTGAGGTGCAAGTGAAGTGGGAGGCAGATGCACAGATGGTAAAATAAGCAGTGGCACAGGTGTGATGGGGAAGAGATACAGAAGGGGAGGGGTCAGAGAAACAGGTGGGGAGAGAGGCAGACATACAGGTGGAGAGGGAGACAGAAGAATGGGTGGAGAGGTTATAGAGAAACATGTGGGGAGTGGGCATTGGGCAGAGGCACAAGTGACTAAGGAAGGCAGAGGCACAGATGGTAAAAGAAGCAGTGATACAGCTGTGAAGGAGCAGAGACAGAGGTGGGGAGGGGGTCAGAGACACAGGCGAAAAAAACGTGCAGTGACACTGATTCTAAGGGGCAGTGGCATGATTGATACAGCCGGACATAGGCAGCTGCATCTGTACCACTTACAGCACTGCCAATCAGGGGGAAACTAATGGAACATCCTCCCAACCACCCGACCCAGTGCTTCTCAGTGAGTGGCACCAGGAAGAGAGCATCCTGTGAGAAGAGGAGCAGTAGAGACAAAGGGGAAGAACAGAAGTGGGGTCAGGGGGCACAGCATGCGCACAGAAAGAGCTGTGCCCGTGGTGTAATAGGAAATAGGCAGTATAAGCATTGTGTATCTCCCAGCAGCAGAGTAATGGACCGCTCTCCTGGGTAATGGGACTTTTATACAATCCAAGTAAGAAAAAAACAGCGGTGGAGAGTAGTATACGTACAAAGTGACGCTTTTGTACTCAATATAACATATTAAACTTTGAAATTTATTTAAAAAGTATCAAAGTAAAACAATTCAACGTGTATACTAAAAGGACTCTTAAATGAATGAAGTCTGCTGCATAAAATAGAGTATTTTAAAATCTTTGAGATTAGCATACTGTGACAAGAACACTGGGATAGTGTTTGAGGGCAGGTATATTTGTCCCAGGTTCTTGTCTTACATGTTTTAGAAAATGTTAACTTCTAGGAAAAATGCTTTTTGTTTTGTCTGAACCTTTTCAGTTTGCTGTAAAAGCTGGGTAAAGGCTCTGAGAGAGAGATAAGGCGAGTTCTAGACATTGGGCCCAGTTCGGGTCTTTGGCCTCACAGAGGGCTAATCAGGGTTTCAGCTGTGTAAGAGTGTTATAGTGCTTCTAACCTGATTAGTATGGGCAGACTGCCTGGGAAGGCTGCAGGATCTGTGTGTGAGAGACACGCTTTCTGATGCAAGTAAGCTATACAGTATGTACTGAAGAACTCTGTGTTTTGTTTAGTGACAGTTAGGAATATCTTATGTTTAGTTAGTGCCGGACAGGCAAGGTATTTTTATTTTGGGGTTTGTTTTATTTTCTGTTTCAATAAAACTGGCCGGGGTCAGTTGTACCAGAAACTGGACTTGTGTTGTTCCTCAGCTGCTGCGTGCGGCCATATTCCCCAGGAAAAGGCGCCTTGCACCCCTACAGTGTTACAACTTGGTGGAGAATGCGAGCACACCGTTCTGCGCATAAGTGAAAGTAGCAGCTTTGTGAGGCCTGCAGAAAACGGTGGTTTATGCAGATACAGCCCAGTGTGAAGTTACTGAGACTCACCCCTGAGGGTTTGATATATGTCCTGGGTGAAAGCAGCTACAAAGCCGCCTGAAAAATCTGTCGACATGGAGGATCTGCTTAAAGCCTTGCTGCAAGCTACAGCGGCTCAGCAGGAGGCCAACCGACAGCAGCAGGTGGCAATGGAGGAAAATAGGAGACAACAGCAGGTGGCAATGGAGGAAAATAGGAGACAACAGCAGGTGGCAATGGAGGAAAATTGGAGACTACAGCAGGAGGCCAACAGACAGCAGCAGGTGGCAATGGAGGAAAATATAAGACAGCAGCAGGTGGCAATGGAGGAAAATAAGAGACAACAGCAGGCAGTTGTTGATGAACTTTACAGGCAACAGCGTCAGGATAGAGAGGCCTTAGCAGAAGTGGTGCAGAGACTTGCAGCTCGGGTTGGAGATGTGGCCGTCAGTGCTCCAACCAGCTCTAGTTCTATACGAGCCAGTCACTTCCTGCAGAAAATGACAGAGGCTGATGATGTGGAGGCCTATCTGACCACGTTTGAAAGGACGGCCGAGCGTGAGAACTGGCCGAAAGCACAGTGGGCCAGTCTGCTGGCACCTTTCCTGTCAGGTGAGCCCCAAAAAGCTTACTTTGATTTAAGCCCTGCTGAGGCTCGGGACTATGATAAACTAAAGACTGAGATCCTGACCCGCCTGGGAGTCACGCTGTCAGTACGAGCACAACGGGTGCACCGTTGGCTGTACGCCATGGAGAAGCCTCCGCGCTCCCAGATGCACGACCTTATTCAGCTAACAAAAAAATGGCTACAGCCAGAGACATTAACTGGTCCCCAGATGGTGGAAAGAGTCGTCATGGACCGCTACTTGAGATCTTTGCCCATGGTCCTGCGCAAGTGGGTGAGCCATGGAAACCCGGGTACTGCTGACCAATTAGTGGACATGGTAGAGAGGTATTTGGCAGCAGAGGAACTACTGATGACCACCCAGCAACCCATAGATCCTCGACAGCGCCCTTCAGTAAAGACTGGTAAGACTGTTCCGTGGGAAAACGTTGCTGGGCGGTTAAGAGAACGCAAGGCTGGAGAGACTGTAAACACTGGCCCTGGAAACAGGCCAATGGGGCTAGAACGGTCTATGCTGCCCAAATGGGTTGATAATCGTGTGGTTAAATGTTTTAGGTGTGGTATGCCAGGTCATGTTATTGCCAATTGCCCAGTCACGCAAGAACCCATGCATTGTGATGCTGCCTTTGAATGTCGCAGAATGTCTTTCTTTGCCAGGTTAGCCTGTACTGTGGTACCTTCACCTGAGCTGGAAAAACAAATGTGTGATGTGTTCTTAGAGGGTAACCGGGTAGAGGCCTTGCTAGATTCAGGAAGTTTAGTTACCCTCGTGAAAGCTGGGTTAGTGAACCCCTTAAAGGTCCAGCAAATACCTATTGGGGTAACTTGCATACATGGGGATACCCAACATTATGCCACTGCTGAGGTGAATATAGAAACTTGTTGTGGGTCAGCAATGGTTAAAGTGGGACTGGTCCCTACCTTGGTGCATGAGGCCATAATAGGGAGGGATTTTCCTCATTTTTGGAAACTGTGGGAATCACGGTTATCAACAGATGTGAGAAGTAAAAAGCCAGTTGATAATACCGGTGATTTTATGGATGTATGTGGGTCTTCGGAACTTTCTGGCCCTTTGCCTTTTGCTAGTTTGGCTGGGGAAGTGACAGATGGGGAGTCCAGTGAGGACCCTCTTGCCGGGAACAGAGACATAGTAGTTAGAACTGAAAGCGTGCCTGACCTGGAGGTAAAGAAGGATCTGTTTGCGTCTGAACAGTTAAAGGATCCTACCTTAATAAAGGCTA
Source organism: Pseudophryne corroboree (assembly GCF_028390025.1). Classification (NCBI taxonomy): domain Eukaryota; kingdom Metazoa; phylum Chordata; class Amphibia; order Anura; family Myobatrachidae; genus Pseudophryne; species Pseudophryne corroboree. The sequence continues at coordinate 184,498,562 of NC_086452.1, read as the reverse complement.
GAGAGAATGTTAAGATTGTTAATGGGGAACCTGTGGTACCAGGTGACAGGGTTACGTATCCCCACATGGCCGTCTGTAATGAGCTCTTGTACCACATTGTCAAAAGGGGTGAGGATGTGGTGGAACAGCTGGTAGTTCCCCAGCCTTATCGGAGAACGGTACTAGATTTAGCTCATAGTCACGTTACCGCAGGACATTTAGGGGCAGAAAAAACCACTGAAAGAGTTTTACAAAGGTTCTTTTGGCCAGGGGTTTATAAAGAAGTGTCTGAATATTGTTCTTCCTGTCCTGAATGCCAGTATCATGCCCCTAGACCCCATTTCAGGAGCCCACTAGTTCCCATGCCTATTATAGAGGTCCCGTTTGACAGAATAGCCATGGATCTCGTGGGGCCCTTGTTAAAGTCTGCTCGGGGCCATCAGTATATCCTGGTAATTATGGACTATGCCACTCGATATCCTGAGGCTGTCCCTTTACGCACTATCACAACCAAGGCGATAGCTAGGGAGCTGTGCAGGTATTTAGTAGAGTGGGAATACCAAAAGAAATTTTGACTGACCAAGGTACTCCATTTATGTCAAGGATCATGAAAGAGTTGTGCAAGTTATTTAAGGTCACTCACCTCAGGACGTCCATCTACCATCCCCAAACTGACGGGTTGGTGGAAAGGTTTAATAAAACATTAAAAAGTATGTTAAAAAAGGTTGTTGAGAGAGATGGGAAAAACTGGGATTGTTTGTTGCCCTACTTGTTAATGGCCATCAGAGAAGTTCCTCAGTCCTCTACGGGGTTTTCTCCATTTGATTTGTTGTATGGTAGACACCCCAGAGGGCTGTTGGATATTGCCAAAGAGACGTGGGAAGGACAGCCCACTCCTTATAGAAGCGTTATTGAGCATGTAACACAAATGCAGGATAGGATTGCAGCCGTGGTACCTGTTGTCAGAGAGCACATGGAACAGGCCCAAAGTGCTCAACAGAGGGTCTATAACCGGAGTGCCAAGATACGGGAATTTGCTCCTGGCGATAGAGTTCTTGTTTTGGTACCCACTGTGGAAAGCAAATTCCTAGCTAAATGGCAGGGTCCATTTGAGATTAGGGAAAAAGTGAATGAGGTTAATTACAAAGTATACCAGCCGGGAAAGAGAAAACCCGAACAGATCTACCATGTTAACTTAATCAAACCCTGGAAAGATAGGTTGTCTCTGTCAGCGGAGCCTTGCCCTTCGGTGTCTTCACCCCGGTTGCTTCCCGCAGTGAAGGTGTCAGAGACATTATCAGCTGATCAGAACAATCAGGTTAAAGAATTTCTCATCCAAAATAGGGAGGTATTTTCAGAGCTGCCTGGCCGAACGACCATAATAAAACATGACATTGTCACAGAACCAGGGGTCAGGGTTCATTTAAAGCCATATAGGATTCCTGAAGCTCAGCGAGAAGCTATTTCTAAGGAAGTTAAAACCATGTTAGAACTGGGAGTCATAGAGGAGTCTAACAGTGAGTGGTCCAGTCCCATAGTGCTCATCCCGAAGCCCGACGGTAGCATACGCTTCTGTAATGACTTTCGTAAGTTAAATGAGGTGTCCAAGTTTGACGCATACCCCATGCCCCGTGTGGATGAGCTTGTAGAAAGGCTGGGAACAGCCAGGTTTCTCACCACATTGGACCTGACCAAAGGTTACTGGCAAATACCTTTATCTGATAGCGCCAAAGAAAAAACAGCCTTTTCGGTTCCGGAGGGGCTGTACCAGTATAAGATGTTACCCTTTGGGTTGCATGGGGCTCCAGCAACCTTTCAACGGGCGATGGATAAAATTTTGAGGCCCCATAGAAAATATGCAGCTGCCTATTTGGATGATGTGGTAATTCACAGTACAGACTGGGGGTCCCATTTGGTTAAAGTACAAGCAGTACTGGACTCAATCAGAGAGGCAGGGTTAACTGCTAACCCAAAGAAGTGCTGCCTCGCAATGGAGGAGGTCAAATACTTGGGCTTCACCATAGGCAGAGGTCTGATTAGGCCCCAATTGAATAAAGTTGATGCTATTCAAAACTAGCCTCGTCCAGTGAATAAAAAACAGGTAAGGGCTTTTTTGGGAATTACTGGGTACTATAGACGGTTTATTCCTAATTTTGCGACCACAGCGGTGCCGTTGTCAGACCTTACCAAAGGGAAGCAGTCAAATGTGGTGAAATGGAACCCTGATGCAGAAAAGGCGTTCCAAGCGTTAAAAGTGGCTTTGTGTTCACAACCGGTGTTGATAACACCAGATTTTTCAAAAGAATTTGTGGTACAGACAGATGCCTCAGAGGTAGGGATAGGTGCTGTGCTGTCCCAAACCAGAGATGGGGACGAACACCCTATCATTTATTTGAGTAGGAAACTCAATGAGCATGAAAAAAGGTATGCCATTGTGGAAAAGGAGGCTTTGGCCATTAAGTGGGCACTAGATACCTTGAGATATTACCTCTTGGGTAGACAATTCAGACTAGTGACAGACCATGCCCCTTTAAAATGGATGTATGTAAATAGAGGCAAGAATGCTCGTGTAACTAGATGGTTTCTATCGTTGCAGGACTTTAAGTTTACTGTCGAACATAGACCGGGAACACAATTGACCAACGCAGATGCATTGTCTCGCATCTTCTGTTTGGGGGCTACAAGTGTTCCGGCCCCTAGGTCGAAACAGGGGAGGGGGATATGTGACAAGAACACTGGGATAGTGTTTGAGGGCAGGTATATTTGTCCCAGGTTCTTGTCTTACATGTTTTAGAAAATGTTAACTTCTAGGAAAAATGCTTTTTGTTTTGTCTGAACCTTTTCAGTTTGCTGTAAAAGCTGGGTAAAGGCTCTGAGAGAGAGATAAGGCGAGTTCTAGACATTGGGCCCAGTTCGGGTCTTTGGCCTCACAGAGGGCTAATCAGGGTTTCAGCTGTGTAAGAGTGTTATAGTGCTTCTAACCTGATTAGTATGGGCAGACTGCCTGGGAAGGCTGCAGGATCTGTGTGTGAGAGACACGCTTTCTGATGCAAGTAAGCTATACAGTATGTACTGAAGAACTCTGTGTTTTGTTTAGTGACAGTTAGGAATATCTTATGTTTAGTTAGTGCCGGACAGGCAAGGTATTTTTATTTTGGGGTTTGTTTTATTTTCTGTTTCAATAAAACTGGCCGGGGTCAGTTGTACCAGAAACTGGACTTGTGTTGTTCCTCAGCTGCTGCGTGCGGCCATATTCCCCAGGAAAAGGCGCCTTGCACCCCTACAGTGTTACAATACCTATTGTAATTAGGGCCCAGATAAAGGGTCTAATTCAGCATGGATCGCTATTGCAACTGAAAGTGTGATTTTTACAATCTCAATTGCATAGAATCGCACAGGTAGTTGCCACCCAGAAATGGAAAAAGACGCCCACTGTAGTGTTTGCGATGTATACGCTGTTGTATGCAAGTGATCGCATATTATGTCAGAGACCCACCCACCAAACGGTCATGACACACCATGTTACCACCCCTTAATGATCACTTCCTGTCAGTCACTGCAATCCCATTGTTTTCATTTTGCGAACGCACCGTGATCGCAGTTCAGCTCTGATGCATTGCAATGCATACGCAGCACATGCACAGTTTTTTGATTATCGGCCAAATTTGAAAAACTCACAGTTGTGATCTATGCTGAATTAGCTTTAAAACTAGTCCGTGGAACTTCAATAAAGGATATTCCCCTTAAGAATTATATAGTTAAACAAAAAATGTGTTCTCAGTTCTCTGGTCCACTGTGAATTAGGGCACATTTCAGAGAGGGATGCAGTACCGCAGATTCCAGATGATCAGGAATCTGTGGCTGCCCAAGGTCATGCACAGAATGGGTCGTGCATTGTCGCCCATAGTTCCCTCTTTTGCTGCCTGATTGACAGGCAGCAGTGTTGAGGGGGTGGGGAGAAGGCAGGGGAGGCCTTCCTTCCTAGAAACAGTGGTGTGTCACCCTTGTTTTCTGTCACCAAGCAGACATCCTGGCCTCACATCCCCAGCTTCCTTTGGACAGCTGCGCATGCTGAGGCTTACTCAGCTGCCATCTGCAAGGAACATCATGACCAATGGCCTTGATGTTGGATCCCAGCTTGTGATGTCGGACGCAGTGCTGAGATTGCACAGCTAGATGCAGGAGGCATCTTTTGTACTGAGATGTCTCCTGTATGTCCCTCCTAGAGATCAGATGGAAATTTGCATATGTATGGCATGATTGTCAGTGCATATGTGTGGCATGATTGTCAGTGCATATGTGTGACATGTCAGTGCATACAGTATGTGTGGTATGTCAGTGCATATATTTAGTAATTATCATGGCAGGTTAGGCGAGACACACATAAAGCACATAAGAGACACCAGTGTTACACGTAATAGTCTCTTTTTCTGAACCCACTCTGGTTACCTTGGATCTGTGCTGAAGAACCTGTTGCACAGTATCCAGGGCAGAAGGTGAAAGAGTCTCCATGGTGGTATCTGAAGAAGGAGTGTGGATGCTGGAGTTGGCATGCTTCCAGCTATTGAGAGGGTGCACAGCCTGGGAGGGGTGGGTGACTGCCTCTGGAAAGAACCCATTGGCAAAGGCTTCTGCAGCTGTGGAGCTGGGGTAGCAGACAGCAGTGGGCATGAGGGGCTCCTCTGGGGACAGGTGGTTGTGCTGGATGGTCTTTTGCTCACCTAATTTCCCAAAACCCCATTTAACACCATGGAGATAGGTCAGTGCTGTACCTGGGTGTGAGTGCCTGCTCCTGGCTCCATGCATATTGATGCAAACAAACTAAGGTGACCTGCAGGTGGCAAAGGCTGCTTCCAGGCAAGGAGGAGAGGGATCAAACTCAATGGCACTCAGACTGGGCAGGGAACCAACTTGCTGCCGGTTTCAGGAGCTGCATGCTGCAGCAGAACCCTTAAACTCAGCTACAGTTTCTCTGTGCCCACGAGGAACAGCTGCAGCTCCATCAGCCCATCTCAGCTCTCCAACTTATAAATAATAATAATTAGCAACAGCCGTGGCAATGGATCGACGCGCACGTGGGTTGCTCGGGCTTTGGGGTTGTTTCTACTGGTACTCAGAAAACACTGCAGCTCCCCCCCCTCCCCCCCCAGCCCACTACCACCTCCACCATGCCCGTTATTCTCATCAGTTACTAGAGATGAGCGGGTTCGGTTTCTCTGAATCCGAACCCGCACGAACTTCATGTTTTTTTCACGGGTCCGAGCAGACTCGGATCCTCCCGCCTTGCTCGGTTAACCCGAGCGCGCCCGAACGTCATCATGACGCTGTCGGATTCTCGCGAGACTCGGATTCTATATAAGGAGCCGCGCGTCGCCGCCATTTTCACACGTGCATTGAGATTGATAGGGAGAGGACGTGGCTGGCGTCCTCTCCATTTAGATTAGGGTTGAGAGAGAGAGAGATTGACCTGAGGCTGTGATACTGTAGAAGAGAGTGCAGAGTTTAGTGACTGACGACCACAGTGACCACCAGAGCAGACAGTGCAGTTGTTTCTTGTTTTATTTAATATATCCGTTCTCTGCCTGAAAAAAACGATACACACAGTGACTCAGTCACATACCATATCTGTGTGCACTGCTCAGCCCAGTGTGCTGCATCAATGTATATATATATCTGACTGTGCTCATCTCACACAGCTTATAATTGTGGGGGAGACTGGGGAGCACTGCAGTGCCAGTTATAGGTTATAGCAGGAGCCAGGAGTACATAATATTATATTAAAATTAAACAGTGCACACTTTTGCTGCAGGAGTGCCACTGCCAGTGTGACTAGTGACCAGTGACCTGACCACCAGTATATATAATATTAGTAGTATACTATCTCTTTATCAACCAGTCTATATTAGCAGCAGACACAGTACAGTGCGGTAGTTCACGGCTGTGGCTACCTCTGTGTCGGCACTCGGCAGCCCGTCCATAATTGTATATACCACCTAACCGTGTTTTTTTTTTCTTTCTTTATAGTCATACTAGTTACGAGTATACTATCTCTTTATCAACCAGTCTATATTAGCAGCAGACACAGTACAGTGCGGTAGTTCACGGCTGTGGCTACCTCTGTGTCGGCACTCGGCAGCCCGTCCATAATTGTATATACCACCTAACCGTGGTTTTTTTTTCTTTCTTTATACATACATACTAGTTACGAGTATACTATCTCTTTATCAACCAGTCTATATATTAGCAGCAGACACAGTACAGTGCGGTAGTTCACGGCTGTGGCTACCTCTGTGTCGGCACTCTGCAGTCCGTCCATAATTGTATATACCACCTAACCGTGGTTTTTTTTTCTTTCTTTATACATACATACTAGTTACGAGTATACTATCTCTTTATCAACCAGTCTATATATTAGCAGCAGACACAGTACAGTGCGGTAGTTCACGGCTGTGGCTACCTCTGTGTCGGCACTCGGCAGCCCGTCCATAATTGTATATACCACCTAACCGTGGTTTTTTTTTCTTTCTTTATACATACATACTAGTTACGAGTATACTATCTCTTTATCAACCAGTCTATATATTAGCAGCAGACACAGTACAGTGCGGTAGTTCACGGCTGTGGCTACCTCTGTGTCGGCACTCTGCAGTCCGTCCATAATTGTATATACCACCTAACCGTGGTTTTTTTTTCTTTCTTTATACATACATACTAGTTACGGGTATACTATCTCTTTATCAACCAGTCTATATATTAGCAGCAGACACAGTACAGTACGGTAGTTCACGGCTGTGGCTACCTCTGTGTCGGCACTCGGCAGCCCGTCCATAATTGTATATACCACCTAACCGTGGTTTTTTTTTCTTTCTTTATACATACATACTAGTTACGTTACGAGTATACTATCTCTTTATCAACCAGTCTATATATTAGCAGCAGACACAGTACAGTGCGGTAGTTCACGGCTGTGGCTACCTCTGTGTCGGCACTCTGCAGTCCGTCCATAATTGTATATACCACCTAACCGTGGTTTTTTTTTCTTTCTTTATACATACATACTAGTTACGAGTATACTATCTCTTTATCAACCAGTCTATATATTAGCAGCAGACACAGTACAGTGCGGTAGTTCACGGCTGTGGCTACCTATGTGTCGGCACTCGGCAGCCCGTCCATAATTGTATATACCACCTAACCGTGGTTTTTTTTCTTTCTTTATACATACATACTAGTTACGAGTATACTATCTCTTTATCAACCAGTCTATATATTAGCAGCAGACACAGTACAGTGCGGTAGTTCATGGCTGTGGCTACCTCTGTGTCGGCACTCGGCAGCCCGTCCATAATTGTATATACCACCTAACCGTGGTTTTTTTTTCTTTCTTTATACATACATACTAGTTACGAGTATACTATCTCTTTATCAACCAGTCTATATATTAGCAGCAGACACAGTACAGTGCAGTAGTTCACGGCTGTGGCTACCTCTGTGTCGGCACTCGGCAGCCCGTCCATAATTGTATATACCACCTAACCGTGGTTTTTTTTTCTTTCTTTATACATACATACTAGTTACGAGTATACTATCTCTTTATCAACCAGTCTATATATTAGCAGCAGACACAGTACAGTGCGGTAGTTCACGGCTGTGGCTACCTCTGTGTCGGCACTCGGCAGTCCGTCCATAATTGTATATACCACCTAACCGTGGTTTTTTTTTCTTTCTTTATACATACATACTAGTTACGAGTATACTATCTCTTTATCAACCAGTCTATATATTAGCAGCAGACACAGTACAGTGCGGTAGTTCACGGCTGTGGCTACCTCTGTGTCGGCACTCTGCAGTCCATCCATAATTGTATATACCACCTAACCGTGTTTTTTTTTCTTTCTTTATACATACATACTAGTTACGAGTATACTATCTCTTTATCAACCAGTCTATATATTAGCAGCAGACACAGTACAGTGCGGTAGTTCACGGCTATGGCTACCTCTGTGTCGGCACTCTGCAGTCCGTCCATAATTGTATATACCACCTAACCGTGGTTTTTTTTTCTTTCTTTATACATACATACTAGTTACGAGTATACTATCTCTTTATCAACCAGTCTATATATTAGCAGCAGACACAGTACAGTGCGGTAGTTCACGGCTGTGGCTACCTCTGTGTCGGCACTCTGCAGTCCGTCCATAATTGTATACTAGTATCCAATCCATCCATCTCCATTGTTTACCTGAGGTGCCTTTTAGTTGTGCCTATTAAAATATGGAGAACAAAAATGTTGAGGTTCCAAAATTAGGGAAAGATCAAGATCCACTTCCACCTCGTGCTGAAGCTGCTGCCACTAGTCATGGCCGAGACGATGAAATGCCAGCAACGTCGTCTGCCAAGGCCGATGCCCAATGTCATAGTACAGAGCATGTCAAATCCAAAACACCAAATATCAGTAAAAAAAGGACTCCAAAACCTAAAATAAAATTGTCGGAGGAGAAGCGTAAACTTGCCAATATGCCATTTACCACACGGAGTGGCAAGGAACGGCTGAGGCCCTGGCCTATGTTCATGGCTAGTGGTTCAGCTTCACATGAGGATGGAAGCACTCAGCCTCTCGCTAGAAAAATGAAAAGACTAAAGCTGGCAAAAGCAGTAGCACCGCAAAGAACTGTGCGTTCTTCGAAATCCCAAATCCACAAGGAGAGTCCGACTCCAATTGTGTCGGTTGCGATGCCTGACCTTCCCAACACTGGACGTGAAGAGCATGCGCCTTCCACCATTTGCACGCCCCCTGCAAGTGATGGAAGGAGCACCCGCAGTCCAGTTCCTGATAGTCAGATTGAAGATGTCAGTGTTGAAGTACACCAGGATGAGGAGGATATGGGTGTTGCTGGCGCTGGGGAGGAAATTGACCAGGAGGATTCTGATGGTGAGAAGGTTTGTTTAAGTCAGGCACCCGGGGAGACACCTGTTGTCCGTGGTAGGAATATGGCCGTTGACATGCCTGGTGAAAATACCAAAAAAATCAGCTCTTCGGTGTGGAAGTATTTCACCAGAAATGCGGACAACAGGTGTCAAGCCGTGTGTTCCCTTTGTCAAGCTGTAATAAGTAGGGGTAAGGACGTTAACCACCTCGGAACATCCTCCCTTATACGTCACCTGCAGCGCATTCATAATAAGTCAGTGACAAGTTCAAAAACTTGGGCCGACAGCGGAAGCAGTCCACTGACCAGTAAATCCCTTCCTCTTGTAACCAAGCTCACGCAAACCACCCCACCAACTCCCTCAGTGTCAATTTCCTCCTTCCCCAGGAATGCCAATAGTCCTGCAGGCCATGTCACTGGCAATTCTGACGATTCCTCTCCTGCCTGGGATTCCTCCGATGCATCCTTGCGTGTAACGCCTACTGCTGCTGGCGCTGCTGTTGTTGCTGCTGGGAGTCGATGGTCATCCCAGAGGGGAAGTCGTAAGACCACTTTTACTACTTCCACCAAGCAATTGACTGTCCAACAGTCCTTTGCGAGGAAGATGAAATATCACAGCAGTCATCCTACTGCAAAGCGGATAACTGAGGCCTTGACATCCTGGGTGGTGAGAAACGTGGTTCCGGTATCCATCATTACTGCAGAGCCAACTAGAGACTTGTTGGAGGTACTGTGTCCCCGGTACCAAATACCATCTAGGTTCCATTTCTCTAGGCAGGCGATACCGAAAATGTACACAGACCTCAGAAAAAGAGTCACCAGTGTCCTAAAAAATGCAGCTGTACCCAATGTCCACTTAACCACGGACATGTGGACAAGTGGAGCAGGGCAGGGTCAGGACTATATGACTGTGACAGCCCACTGGGTAGATGTATGGACTCCCGCCGCAAGAACAGCAGCGGCGGCACCAGTAGCAGCATCTCGCAAACGCCAACTCTTTCCTAGGCAGGCTACGCTTTGTATCACCGGTTTCCAGAATACGCACACAGCTGAAAACCTCTTACGGCAACTGAGGAAGATCATCGCGGAATGGCTTACCCCAATTGGACTCTCCTGTGGATTTGTGGCATCGGACAACGCCAGCAATATTGTGTGTGCATTAAATCTGGGCCAATTCCAGCACGTCCCATGTTTTGCACATACCTTGAATTTGGTGGTGCAGAATTTTTTTAAAAACGACAGGGGCGTGCAAGAGATGCTGTCGGTGGCCAGAAGAATTGCGGGACACTTTCGGCGTACAGGCACCACGTACAGAAAACTGGAGCACCACCAAAAACTACTGAACCTGCCCTGCCATCATCTGAAGCAAGAAGTGGTAACGAGGTGGAATTCAACCCTGTATATGCTTCAGAGGTTGGAGGAGCAGCAAAAGGCCATTCAAGCCTATACAATTGAGCACGATATAGGAGGTGGGATGCACCTGTCTCAAGCGCAGTGGAGAATGATTTCAACGTTGTGCAAGGTTCTGATGCCCTTTGAACTTGCCACACGTGAAGTCAGTTCAGACACTGCCAGCCTGAGTCAGGTCATTCCCCTCATCAGGCTTTTGCAGAAGAAGCTGGAGACATTGAAGGAGGAGCTAACACGGAGCGATTCCGCTAGGCATGTGGGACTTGTGGATGGAGCCCTTAATTCGCTTAGCAAGGATTCACGGGTGGTCAATCTGTTGAAATCAGAGCACTACATTTTGGCCACCGTGCTCGATCCTAGATTTAAAGCCTACCTTGGATCTCTCTTTCCGGCAGACACAAGTCTGCTGGGGTTCAAACACCTGCTGGTGAGTAAATTGTCAAGTCAAGCGGAACGCGACCTGTCAACAACATCTCCTCCTTCACATTCTCCCGCAACTGGGGGTGCGAGGAAAAGGCTCAGAATTCCGAGCCCACCCGCTGGCGGTGATGCAGGGCAGTCTGGAGCGACTGCTGATGCTGACATCTGGTCCGGACTGAAGGACCTGACAACGATTACGGACATGTCGTCTACTGTCACTGCATATGATTCTCTCAACATTGAAAGAATGGTGGAGGATTATATGAGTGACCGCATCCAAGTAGGCACGTCACACAGTCCGTACTTATACTGGCAGGAAAAAGAGGCAATTTGGAGGCCCTTGCACAAACTGGCTTTATTCTACCTAAGTTGCCCTCCCACAAGTGTGTACTCCGAAAGAGTGTTTAGTGCCGCCGCTCACCTTGTCAGCAATCGGCGTACGAGGTTACATCCAGAAAATGTGGAGAAGATGATGTTCATTAAAATGAATTATAATCAATTCCTCCGTGGAGACATTGACCAGCAGCAATTGCCTCCACAAAGTACACAGGGAGCTGAGATGGTGGATTCCAGTGGGGACGAATTGATAATCTGTGAGGAGGGGGATGTACACGGTGATATATCGGAGGATGATGATGAGGTGGACATCTTGCCTCTGTAGAGCCAGTTTGTGCAAGGAGAGATTAATTGCTTCTTTTTTGGTGGGGGTCCAAACCAACCCGTCATATCAGTCACAGTCGTGTGGCAGACCCTGTCACTGAAATGATGGGTTGGTTAAAGTGTGCATGTCCTGTTTATACAACATAAGGGTGGGTGGGAGGGCCCAAGGACAATTCCATCTTGCACCTCTTTTTTCTTTTCTTTTTCTTTGCGTCATGTGCTGTTTGGGGGGGGTTTTTTGGAAGGGACATCCTGCGTGACACTGCAGTGCCACTCCTAGATGGGCCCGGTGTTTGTGTCGGCCACTAGGGTCGCTAATCTTACTCACACAGTCAGCTACCTCATTGCGCCTCTTTTTTTCTTTGCGTCATGTGCTGTTTGGGGAGGGTTTTTTGGAAGGGACATCCTGCGTGACACTGCAGTGCCACTCCTAGATGGGCCCGGTGTTTGTGTCGGCCACTAGGGTCGCTAATCTTACTCACACAGTCAGCTACCTCATTGCGCCTCTTTTTTTCTTTGCGTCATGTGCTGTTTGGGGAGGGTTTTTTGGAAGGGACATCCTGCGTGACACTGCAGTGCCACTCCTAGATGGGCCCGGTGTTTGTGTCGGCCACTAGGGTCGCTAATCTTACTCACACAGTCAGCTACCTCATTGCGCCTCTTTTTTTCTTTGCGTCATGTGCTGTTTGGGGAGGGTTTTTTGGAAGGGACATCCTGCGTGACACTGCAGTGCCACTCCTAGATGGGCCCGGTGTTTGTGTCGGCCACTAGGGTCGCTAATCTTACTCACACAGTCAGCTACCTCATTGCGCCTCTTTTTTTCTTTGCGTCATGTGCTGTTTGGGGAGGGTTTTTTGGAAGGGACATCCTGCGTGACACTGCAGTGCCACTCCTAGATGGGCCCGGTGTTTGTGTCGGCCACTAGGGTCGCTAATCTTACTCACACAGTCAGCTACCTCATTGCGCCTCTTTTTTTCTTTGCGTCATGTGCTGTTTGGGGAGGGTTTTTTGGAAGGGACATCCTGCGTGACACTGCAGTGCCACTCCTAGATGGGCCCGGTGTTTGTGTCGGCCACTAGGGTCGCTAATCTTACTCACACAGTCAGCTACCTCATTGCGCCTCTTTTTTTCTTTGCGTCATGTGCTGTTTGGGGAGGGTTTTTTGGAAGGGACATCCTGCGTGACACTGCAGTGCCACTCCTAGATGGGCCCGGTGTTTGTGTCGGCCACTAGGGTCGCTAATCTTACTCACACAGTCAGCTACCTCATTGCGCCTCTTTTTTTCTTTGCGTCATGTGCTGTTTGGGGAGGGTTTTTTGGAAGGGACATCCTGCGTGACACTGCAGTGCCACTCCTAGATGGGCCCGGTGTTTGTGTCGGCCACTAGGGTCGCTAATCTTACTCACACAGTCAGCTACCTCATTGCGCCTCTTTTTTTCTTTGCGTCATGTGCTGTTTGGGGAGGGTTTTTTGGAAGGGACATCCTGCGTGACACTGCAGTGCCACTCCTAGATGGGCCCGGTGTTTGTGTCGGCCACTAGGGTCGCTAATCTTACTCACACAGTCAGCTACCTCATTGCGCCTCTTTTTTTCTTTGCGTCATGTGCTGTTTGGGGAGGGTTTTTTGGAAGGGACATCCTGTGTGACACTGCAGTGCCACTCCTAGATGGGCCCGGTGTTTGTGTCGGCCACTAGGGTCGCTAATCTTACTCACACAGTCAGCTACCTCATTGCGCCTCTTTTTTTCTTTGCGTCATGTGCTGTTTGGGGAGGGTTTTTTGGAAGGGACATCCTGCGTGACACTGCAGTGCCACTCCTAGATGGGCCCGGTGTTTGTGTCGGCCACTAGGGTCGCTAATCTTACTCACACAGTCAGCTACCTCATTGCGCCTCTTTTTTTCTTTGCGTCATGTGCTGTTTGGGGAGGGTTTTTTGGAAGGGACATCCTGCGTGACACTGCAGTGCCACTCCTAGATGGGCCCGGTGTTTGTGTCGGCCACTAGGGTCGCTTATCTTACTCACACAGCGACCTCGGTGTAAATTTTAGGACTAAAAATAATATTGTGAGGTGTGAGGTATTCAGAATAGACTGAAAATGAGTGTAAATTATGGTTTTTGAGGTTAATAATACTTTGGGATCAAAATGACCGCCAAATTCTATGATTTAAGCTGTTTTTTTTAGGTTTTTTGGAAAAAAACACCCGAATCCAAAACACACCCGAATCCGACAAAAAAAATTCGGTGAGGTTTTGCCAAAACGCGGTCGAACCCAAAACACGGCCGCGGAACCGAACCCAAAACCAAAACACAAAACCCGAAAAATTTCCGGCGCTCATCTCTATCAGTTACCACCATGAAAGAATCAGCCTTCCCAGGGAGAACAAAGTCCCGGCTGGCAGGACATCTCAGCTTAACCCCTCCGAATTACCGAGGAGGTGCTGCCAATTGCTGTACTGTGTCAATTGACACTGCTGGAGCCTCGTGGAAAGCAGTTCGGGATCTGGCGATAGGTGCCAATAACGTGGAAGGGGTGTTCTGGAGCAGACAGCAACACAACAAACCAAAACACAAGATCAGATGCTGGAAAGATGAGGTTTCGGATCCACACATAGTGCCGAAGTTCGCACATCTCTAGTAAGTAATAAGTATGCAATATTATTTTTTGTGGCCGGGTGGTGAGTGAGCTTTGCTGTTTGTGGTGTCAGGAAAAAAATGGTTTTCCTGTCAACAATGCATTGCAGGGGAGTCTGTGAGCCTATTTTCAATGGGGGCCTGGAGCTGCAGCTCCATCTGCCCCATTGTAATTTGTTCCTGTATGGAGGGATCCAGTGGGGGCCCATGTCCCCTCTCCTTACCTGGCAAGCTGCAGCCTTAGCTCTGCTCCTCAGCCCAGCACACACTACTGTGTGCCAGGGAGGCACTTAAAATAAAATAGAAAAAAATACAGATTTTTTTTTTTAAGGGTGCATGACCATGCCTCCTATGATGAGGCCACACCCCCTGAAAAGTACCTGGGCCCAGCCAGGCTCTCTACTGCCCTGACTGAAATCTCTGCATTTCTCATATCATACAGAATGTAAATCCCATTTACTGCTCCATTATAGTGTGCTGGAGGGATTCTGTGCCATCCTCTCCCTTGCAAACACCTGTAATTGTCTAATTTTTGCATATCAATGCAATCTCATTTAAACTGGATTAACACTTATCACAATATCATGGCAACAAGACACAAATATATATATATTTTTTTTTAATGCAATATTTTTATTGAAGAGAAGTCGAATATGCTGTTACAAATCAAACAGGCGATGATGACTCCAAAAGAAAAATTCAAAATCACATATATGTTATCCCGTGCGGAACAACCAAATGTAACAACAACAGGGAAGTACATCATCAATACCATATATATATATATCAACAACAATTTTTCTGTGTTTAAACGAAAGATAAAGAGAAGGATAGGGGAGAATCAGAGAAGAAGAGAATAAGAGAGAGAGAAAGAAAGGGGGAGGGGGGATGGGAGAGCGGGGGAATCATCATAGGAACATACAAGGTAGAGTCATGTCGTGGGAGGTAGTGCCCCCTAACTGTGATCTTTACCAACATTACAACTGTGGACATTATAATACCTTGTGTGCTTATTGGGACCAAGTTGACGGAGGATATCACACCCCGGCAGTAGAGGGCATAGTATTGGTGAACCAAGGATCCCAGATCCTCCTATATTTCTCTGACCTGTCCCGTAAGGAGGCTGTGATTTTCTCCATCATGGAAATATGCCATATTTTAGCTATTAACATGCTCCTAGGGGGGGGGGGTTAGTTTTTTTCAAATTTTTAGCTATCACACATCTGGCGGCATGTAGTATTTGGAGTACCAGGCTGCTCGCCTGGGTGTCTAGATTGGACAAAGGTAGGCCCAGGAGGGCCGACCAGGGGCCCAAAGTTATCTGCGAGCAGAAAATAGATCCAATACGGGTTTCCACCTGAGCCCAGAACATGCGTATTTTGGGGCATGACCACCAGATATGTTTAAAGTCACCAATTTGGCCGCACCCACGCCAACACAATGGGGAAGTCCCGGGAAAAATCCTATGCAGTGTTGTGGGGACCCGATACCATCTGGTATAGACTTTATAGGAGTTTTCCTTCACTAAGGAGGAAATTGAGGACTGGGCTACATTTTGTCTAATGATTTCTCATGAGTCCTCTGCAGGGGGTGGGCCAAGGTCCTGTTCCCATTTACGCTCATGGGGAAGTATGTCCACCGCCTTCAGAGAGCGTAGTAAACCATAAAGTATGGAAATAATACCCTGCCGCATGGGAGAATAAATACACAGACGTTCCAAAGGGGTGAGCTGACGAATAACCTGGGATTTAGAAAGGGAGCTTACGAAGGAACGGATTTGTAAATATTCATAAAATACAGGTTGGGATATGTCATATTTGTCACACAAAGAGTGTAGGGAACGCCAGGAGGAACCTTCTATAAAATCAAACACCAGTCCCGGACGCGGGCTCAGGTGGAGCCATGAATGGGACCATAAGGTGGAACCAGGGGGGAAATCCTAATTATCCCAAATGGAAGTGATGGCCGAAGGGAAAGTGGATAGACCATAGTGCCGAATGCAGAAACACCACAGGGAGCAGGTAAATTTAGTGGGGAGGGGGACACGCTTGTATAGTCCGTATTGACTTGGCCGGCGTGAGTAGGGAGACCAGAGTGGAGACCCCGGCCGCTAGACGCTCAATCCGAATCCAGGGTAGATGGGGCGCTGGGGAAAACCAGGCGACAGCCTGGCTCAGGTGAGTTGCATGGTAGTATTTACGAATGTCCGGCAAACCTCTACCTCCAGCTAGTGGGTCACGTACCAGAGTGGAGGTCCTAATTCTAGGAGGCTTACCCGACCATATAAATTTTAGGAAGAGTCTCTGCATTCGGCCCAAAGCCTCAGCGGGGATGCATACGGGAAATGTTTGGATCAGATATAAGAGCCTGGGTAGGATGTTCATCTTTACTGAGACTATCCGACCGAACCAAGCTATAATCTGTTTGTCCCAAGCCCGGAGGTCCGACTCTATACACTTAAATAAGGCTGGAAAATTTTCAGAGTATAGGGAGTCGTAGGAGTTTGTGATGAACACGCCTAAGTATTTAATTTTCTTGGAGCGCCAAGAAAAATTAAAGTTAGAAGCTAGGAGAGATCTGGTATCCTCATTAAGATGCAAAGGGAGGGCCTCCGATTTGGAATAATTAATGCGATATCCCGAATAGTGAGAGTACGATGATAGGGTTTTAAATAGGTTGGGAATAGAAATATTGGGGGAAGAGAGAGTTAACAGAACATCGTATGCAAATAATGACAATTTGAACTCCTCGTCGCCAACAAAGATACCCTTAATATCGGGGTTGGCCCTAACCATACACGCCAGAGGTTCGATGGTCATAGCAAAAATTAACGGAGACAGGGGACACCCCTGACGTGTACCGTTATTGATGTGGAAGAGGTGAGAGTCCTTACCATTCACCCGAACTCTGGCAGAGGGGTTGGAGTAGAGTGCCTGAATACCCTGAAGTAGGTTTCCTCCCAGGCCGAACCTACGCAGAGTGGCGAACATGAAGGGCCAAAGTATTTTATCAAAAGCCTTCTCTGCATCAAGCGAGAGAAGGACAGAGGGTAATCTAGCTTTGTTAATAAGATGGACCAAATCAATGGTTCTGCGGGTGTTGTCTCTAGCTTGTCGGCCTGGGATGAAGCCCACCTGGTCAGCGTGAATCAAACGCGGGAGAACTGAGTTTAGTCTCAAGGCAAGGATTTTGGCAAAGAGTTTAATATCGTTATTTAGTAAAGAGATGGGGCGGTAACCTGCGCAGGAGTTGGGGTCCTTCCCAGGTTTATGGATTAAAACTATCCGTGCCTCTAGTGCACGGGGTGACAGAGGGTTACCTCTAAGGAATCCATTGAAGAGCCTACATAGGTGGGGTAAGAGGATCCCCTTAAATTTCTTGTAATACATAATTGACATCCCGTCAGGGCCAGGGGCTTTACCAGATTTCTGAGTTTTAGGTGCATTGTCTAATTCCTCCACAGTTATCTCTGAGCCTAACTGAGAGATTGTCGAGTTGCTCAGTGACGGTAGGTCACATTTATCTAAGAGGGATTCGATCCCCTCATTAAATCTCGGTGATGATGATGAAGGGGCCGCTTCCGTGTTATACAGTAGCTTATAAAATTCCTCAAATTCACCCAGAATGCGGTCAGGGTCATGAGTTAATGTACCCTGTTTGGTGCGAATAGATAAGATGTTTTGGAAGAGATCTGAGCCCTCAACTTTCTAGCCAGAATTTTATCTGCTTTGTCCCCTTTTTCATAATAAATCTGGTTAAGACGTCTAAGACATTGTTCAGTCTTGTGAGATAACAATATGTTAAGTTCCCCCCTAACTTTAAGTAACTTGTCTAAATTGGCAGGGTTTAGAGAAGCCTTATGCACCTCCTTCAGATGGTGGAGTTGGTCAGTCACATCTAAGATCTTTTGGGAGCGCTGTTTGGTGAGCCTGGCCGCGATCTGAATAAAATGGCCCCTAAGGACCGCTTTATGTGCCTCCCACAGGGTCATGTCAGATATATCAGGTGTTTGGTTCTCATTAAAATAATCAGTTAATGCCTGAGTAGTTTGCTGCGGCACATCGGACTGTTGAAGAAGGGCATCATTAAGGGACCAGGAGGGGGGGGAGAGAGTGCGAGCCAGCCCAGACAGAGATAAAGATATCGGGGCGTGGTCGGACCACGTAATTGGATGAATACAGCATTTCTGGATTCGAGGAGTGAGGTCTCTTCCTACCATAATCATGTCAATTCTAGTGTATAGGTTATGCACTGGGGAGAAAAATGTGTAATCTTTAACTAAAGGGTCGACAACCCTCCAGGAATCGAACAATAGGTGGTTTTTGAGTAGGGACTGCAAGGCTCTGGAGTTGTGAGTGTTTGTGTGGGACTGGGATATTGGTAGGGAGCGAGAGCGATCAAGACTATGATGAAGTATAGTGTTGAAATCCCCTGCCATTAAAATGTCGCCTTTCCTACATTGGGCAATTTTAGAGTCTAAAGAGGCGAAAAACGAGGCCTGATTGACATTGGGGGCATAGATATTGACCAGGGTGATGGGAACATTGTTGAGCTTGCCTACTATAATGAGGAATCTTCCGTGTTTGTCTCTAACGATTTTTTCTGATTCTAAGTGTAAGTGGGCGGGAATCAATATGGCAACCCCTCTTTTTTTCTGGGTGCGATCACAGGCGTGTATGGCGACAGGGTGGCGTCTAGAACGTAGTTCAGGGTGGGAAGTACCTTTGAAATGCGTCTCTTGGAGGAATACCAGATCCTGTTTCAAAAAAAGAAATAATTTGGTCCTCTTTTGGGGACTATTGAGACCCTTCACATTATAGGATATTACGTTGACAGACATGACATTACAGGTAGAAGCAGAACTCGAATGGCCTCAAGGGCCCATTGATGATCTCCCTGGGGAACGAGGGGAAGAAGAGAAGTAGGAGGCAGGGAAAGAAGAAGAAAAAAAAAGAGGAAGGAAACATAGAGAACAATGCAAAATTAAATGAACATGTATAACTTACCGAGCCAATGACCCTTTGTACGTTCCGTACGGGTCCGTATGTTTGAGCTCCCGTATGGGGTATTAAGTGAGAGAATATCTCCCTTATGCTCAAAACTGACTATAATGGCTCGGTGGGGGGCACGGCCCTGAATATCAAGGGGCCTACCGACCAAGTAGGTGGGGGGGCGACCAAGGGGGACGTAACATCAATAACCGTGATGAGCCACTTTAGAATCTTATAAACAACAAGAACATATGTTCAATTATATGTGCTCAATAGAAAAAGGAACCCTGAAACCTCTAAACTATTATGCACAACAGTAGAAAATGACATGTAGTAACCTATCAAAGCAACTGTGAAGGAACGTTCACGGAGGGTCATGCCTTGCCGAGGCTTTTGCTGGGACTGTCAACCACATGCGTCGAGGTGCTCGCTGCGGGAGGGGTGAGACTGGAGTGCGTTGAAGATCTGGTGCATCCCGCGGGGAGGCAGGTTTATCGGACTCCGGAGGGGATAGGTTAAGTCTCAAGAGAAGCCGGTGAGCCTCCTCCTTGGAGCGCGCCAGCAGTCTCTTCCCATCAAGCTGCACAATTAGGGCAAAGGGATAGCCCCATCTGTAGCGGATTTGGTTGTCCCTGAGAATTTGGGTGTACTCCCGCAGGTCGAAGCGCCTCTTAAGAGTAGTAGGAGATAAGTCCTGAAACACCATTAGCTTATGCGTTTCAAACAGACACAAGTCTCTGTTCCGGGCCGCTGTTAGAATTCTGTCCTTGGTTTTGAAGTAGTGACACCGTAAAACTACGTCTCTTGGAGGGGACGAAGTTGAGGGTTTTTGGCGTAAGGCGCGGTGAGCCCTGTCCAGGAGGAACTGCTCACGTGGGACGTCTGGGAGGAGGTGTTGGAAAAACCTGAGGAGAAAATCTTCCAATTGTGCTGGTTCCACCGACTCCGGAATGTATTTAATACGTAGGTTATTACGTCGTGCGCGGTTATCCACGTCTTCCTGTTGGTCTTGGAGTAAGTAGATATCTTCCTGCATGACGTGGACCGAATGTTCCAGTTCCTGCTGGAAGGAAATGACTTCGTCAATTTTCTGTTCAACGTCATTAGTGCGGGCCCCGAGATCAGATATCTCCGCCTTGAGCCCGGAGATGGCTTTATGGATCTCCGAATGAAAAGCCTGTTTCAGTGATTTCATCTCCGTCAGGATGGAGGAAATGCAATCCTTCATGGAGGGGTCTGGAACAGATGAGTCTTCCTCAGATTCCGAAACCGGGGCGGGAGAAGGGGCGGCCGGTAATTTAGTGGAACTAGACTTCATCTTAGAAATAAAGGAGGATATTTCCGCAGAAGATGTCGTTTTCTTGGACTTGGACTTAGGCATGGTGCGTGACAGGCCAGGAGCTAGGAGAGGTCATAGGGCAGAGCTAAGCAATAGCATAGATAGTTAGTGATCCATCACGAAGCAGGAGTTGAGAATACGCAAGAACAAGACCCCCAGGGTCGCGCCCACAGGCATTCAGCAGCACATTTCCCTGCTAAATAGTATCATAGGAGACTGGGGTATAATGCAGGCATAGTCGCAAGCAATGGCCAGGAGATGGCGCCCCCGTACTTGTAGATTGTAATACAGAGAAGTCCAGCACAGTAGTGAAATATCAGAAAACTTCAGCAGGCTGTATTAAGATTCAATACTGGGGGGAAGAGGGGGGGGCGTCAGAGCAGATAGAGCCCCTGTATGGAGAGAGGATGGCACCCTATTAAGCCCAGCTTAACACACAAGCAGGGGGGGGGGAGAATAGATGCCAGCATCTGTGAGGGTTGTTTCGTCTTCCAGGGGCCATGAATGGGGCTCCCCAGCGATCAGATGGTCAGGTGGGGCCACCCCGCAGGCCAGACCGGAGGAGGGCCGAGGGTCACCGGAGCCTCCACGCCCGGTGCTAATGATGCCCCCTAGGAGAGATAGGTGACTGCAGGCCTGGTACCGGGGACCAGCCACAGGGAGAAGCTGGTGCAGGTGCTGTGATGCTGTAGAGCTGTGTCCCCCTCCGGCGTTCAGCACGGAGCAACCAGCAGCGATTGTCCGCTGGCATTCAGCGCGGGCGTCGGTGGGGGAGAGAGTGTGTTGGGGATGCGGCTCACCTCTGGGTGTAATGGAGGTCGCTGGGCCTCGTGTCCGCCACTCCGTCTCAGGGCCCGAGTCACAAAATGGCCGCCGCTCCCGGAGCTCCGGGTCTTCAGCATCTGCGCTCCGGCCGGTTCCTCTCTCCTCCGCCACCCCCGATGTCTTGGCAGTCTGGGGAAGCGTGTGTCCTCTCTCAGGGGGCCCCAAACCAAGACACTTTAGGGACGGGGCTGAAGCTCCGTACGGCCTGCCGCTGGATGGTCCGAAATTTAGGCCCCAGCTTTGGGGTGGTGGGTAGTCCGCAACCCGCAGGAGCCAGTATACCGGCTCCCCGATTCCGCAGCGCTATCCCACCACCGATGAGTGTTCCCTCTGTCAGGGGGATCAAATATGGAGGGGTCTTCTGAGGCAGGGGATGGATTTTGAGGGTAAAACTCCTCAGTTTCTGCGGAGCTCACAATATGTGCTGCCTTCCAGATCAGCCTCCAGGCCACGCCGAGCGACACAAATATTTTAATCTTTAGGGGCAACAACATTGAGGTTGTAGAATCAATATCCTTCTCACATGCAAGATACTAATTTACTAATTGGATAATAGGGATCTTTATACTGTATTTTCTCGGTTGTTGTTTTTTTCATATTTTTTTTGTCCTGAAGAAAACGTGCTGCACTGCATAGTGTTGTAGTATATTGTATGTACTGTAAATGGGAAAATTACCTTTGATTCTAAATAGAATGAAAAGTAGTGTAAATGTTTATTATACATGCTTTCATTCTTCTAAATAATTTCTAATTACTTATTAACAATAAAACAATTTATTACAATTAAAAACCAACAAAAGACAGAAAAAATGGAGAACTGAAATCGTACTAGCAAATATCAGTATGTGAAGCAAGGTGATCTGTATTAATCATTTCCAAGTCATAGGAACACAGAGTCAGAGGACAGTGTCCTTGGGAGAGAGCCAAATAGATGTCAGGTCATTGGTGGTGTAATATAGAATTCTGGAACTATACGGAGGCCCCTTTTCTTAATTTGATAGCAATAAAAGTCAGTCCAGTACAGAAGCTTTCTCTCCTGATGTATCTCTCCAAACAGACAAAAGTGACCAGTGTCCACCTAAGGTAATCCTAAAAGCTTACAGAGATGGGAAAATGTGCTTCCGCAATATCAACTCTTTATAGAACCAATTTATCAATAATAACATTTTCAATGTGATCTGGGCACGATATTAGCACCCAAAATGCATTGCACATCGTGGTTGTATCAGCGTCATGTATTAATCCACATCTGCAGGGACGGGCCGCTGACCATGCATTCATGGCGGCCATTGTCTCCCGGTGATTTTTGCAAACTGGAGCCCATAGGCACAGCTTGCTAACGCCATCTTCAGATGGTGATAGCTGGGGGGGACAAGCTTGGTAATGCTTAGCATTCCGGAGAATGATAAATCTGACAGCATTACATCCCCCATAGAATTCTACTGTATGGGGACCGCAACTGCTTTGATATCTGCTACATATATGTAGGTGATGCTAAATATTTGTGAATATCCCCCGAAAAATGTGTGTTTTGGGGGAAGATGCTGCAAATATTTATTGATAAATAGGCCCATATATCCTTCATGCATTTCTCCATTATAACAAATTGTTATTTCAGAAGATTACAAATAGCAGTATCTGAGGGATCAGTACGAGATACCGCCGGACGGAATCGTCCCGGTATTAAGATTCCTAATAGGCAATGGCATCAAAGCAATAGTTAACACCCATTTGCCTAGGTGGGATTATTCTTGATATAAGAAGGCAAAAACATTAGTGCATACCAGTGAACCAAAGACATAAAAGCAGCAATAGTTAAAACATTTTTTATGCTACAAGAATAACAAGGTACTTTGCTACCCGAATCTTACATAATATAAAATGACAGCTAAAGTATTCATAAAACAATATTAATATGGTCTCTGATATTCAAAATGCTTGGGAACAAAAGTATTTAGAATTTTGGACTTTTCCATATTTTGGAATATTTGCATACCATAATAAGATATCTTGAAGATGGGACCAAGTCTAAGCACAGAAAGCATTTATGTTTCCTCTACACCTTATACATAGCCTGAAGGTCATATTTTACAGTATTTTTAATAATTTTGCCTATGAAACAAAGTTTGTGTACTCTGAACCATTAGAAAGTAAAGTTGTCACACACACAAAAAATTGAGTTTCACAATTTTTTGGATATTGGATTCTAGGATATGAGAGACTTAACTTGTATGGCATCGAAAAAAAAAATAGACAATATGTATCTTCTGTTATATACTGTAAAGGCAACTTGTATATCCTTATTTAAACCAGTTACCGGTGCAAACATCCTCTCTAATATTAAAGCTATTCAGTAGATACCATTTAGCCTGTTCTAGATGTTTTTAGTACAACACTGGTTAATTTAGTAATGGAATTATAAAACAAATTATACCACTTAATAAACAATCTAAAGTCTAAACGGTATGAGATTAATGTTAACTATTTGCAAGCTGAAGCCGGTATAGTACTACCAGCTCAATGAGAAATAGAAGGTAGCAATTTAAAGAAACTTTCACATGAAAAAATAGGATTTTAATTACCTACCTGTAAATCCTTTTCTCGTAGTCCATAGCGGATGCTGGGGTCCACATTAGTACCATGGGGTATAGACGGGCCCACTAGGAGCCATGGCACTTTAAGAGTTTGAGAGTGTGGGCTGGCTCCTCCCTCTATGCCCCTTCTACCAGACTCAGTCTAGAAACTGTGCCTGAGGAGACGGACATCTTCGAGAGAAAAATTTTACACAGGAGGTAGCGAGATTCATACCAGCTCACACATACAAGACAAATCAAGCTAACTAGCCTGAAACACAGCAACCGCTGAAACATTACTTAACCAAGTAACAATGCAGTACTCCACTAGAAACAAAGTTGTACTGAACCAGATAACCACTGCAGGAAAACGGAGTGCTGGGTGGGCGCCCAGCATTCTCTACGGACTACGAGAAAAGGATTTACTGGTAGGTAATTAAAATACTATTTTCTCGTATGTCCTAGAGGATGCTGGTGTCCGCATTAGTACCATGGGGATGTACCAAAGCTCCCAGAATGGGAGAGAGAGAGCGGAGGCTCCTGTAGAACCAACTGACCAAACTTAAGGTCCTCAGAGGCCAAAGAATCGAACTTGTAGAATTTTGCGAATGTGTTCGACCCCGACCAAGTAACTGCTCGGCAGAGTTGCAAAGCCGAGACACCCCTGGCAGCCGCCCAGGAAGAACCCACCTTACGAGTACAGTGGGCCTTAACAGACATAGGACACGGCAAGCCTGCCATAGAATACGCATGCTGGATAGTGAACCTGATACATCGAGAGATCGTCTGCTTAGAAGTAGGACACCCAATTTTCTTGGGATCATACAGGACAGAGTCCGATTTTCTGTGACGAGAAGTCCTCCTCACATAGATTTTTAGAGCCCTTACCACATCTAAGGACTTTGATGAAATTGAGGAGTCAGTCGCAACTGGCACCACAATAGGTTGGTTGATATGAAATGCCGACACAACCTTCGGAAGAAACTGCTGACATGTCCGAAGCTCAGCTCTATCTTCATGGAAGATCAAGTATGGGCTTTTACATGACAAAGCCTCCAACTCCGACACTCATCTAGCAGAAGCTAAGGCCATCAAAGTGAAAGCCTTCCACGTGAGAAACTTGATCTCAACTTTCTGTAGAGGTTCAAACCAGTCCGACTGGAGGAACTGCAACACCAAGTTAAGATCCCAGGGTGCCGTGGGCAGTACAAAGGGAGGTTGGATGTGCAGAACTCCCTTCAAAAAAGTCTGAACCTAAGGGAGGGCAGCCAACTGTTTCTGGAAGAAAATGGATAGGGCCGAAATTTGGACCTTTATGGATCCTAACCTCAGGCCGATATCCACAATTGCTTGCAGGAAGAGGAGAAACCATCCCAGTTGAAACTCCACCGTAGGGGACTTATTGGACTCACACCAAGATACATATTTCTTCCAAATACGATGGTAATGTTTAGACGCTACTCCTTTCCTAAGCCTATATCAGGGTAGGAATAACCTTGTTCGGGATGCCCTTCCGAGCTAGTATCTGGCATTCAGCCTCCATGCCGTCAAACAAAGCCATGGTAAGTTTTGATAGATGAACGGCCCCTGCTGCAGCAGGTCCACCCGAAGAGGAACAGGCCTCGGCACTTCTAGCAGTAGATCTACATGATCCGCGTACCAAGACGTTCTTGGCCAGTCTGGAGCAATGAGGATCGCTTGAACCCTTGTTCTCCTTATGAGCTTTAGCACTCTTGGAATGAGAGGGAGTGGTGGAAACACATTCACCGACTGGAAAACTCACGGAGTCACTTGGGCGTCCACTGCCACTGTTTGCAGGTCCCTCGACCTGGAATGAAGCTTCTTGTTGAGACAAGAGGCCATCATGTCAATTTGAGGTATACTCCAAAGATCTGTTACCTCCTTGAACACCTCTGGATGGAGACCCCACTCCCCTGGATGGAGATCGTGTCTGCTGAGGAAGTCTGCTTGTTGTCTACTCCTGGAATGAAGATTGCTGACAGCGCCAATGCGTGTTTTTCTGGCCAGAGGATGATCCTTGTTATCTCTAACATTGCAGCTCTGCTCTTCATTCTGCCCTGTCGGTTTTTGTAAGCCACTGTCGTTACATTGTCTGACTGCACTTGAATGGCCCGATTTCTAAGAAGATGGGCTGCTTGGAGAAGACCATTGTAGACGGCTCTTAGTTCCAGAATGTTTATCAGCAGGCTGGCTTCCAGACTTGACCACCTTCCTTGGAAGGTTTCCCCTTGAGTGACTGTGCCCCTGCCCCGGAAACTTGCATCCGTGGTTAGAAAGATCCAGTCCTGAATTGTTAGGGTCTCCTGCCCTGTGCTGACACGTCATCATGGCAACCGGGAGACAAGTGCTAGCGGAGTAACCTGAGCGCAGCTGATACTCCGGTTCGGGTCTTTTGCTGTGCAGTGGTTACAGGCTCTGTGCACGGCAGGGGATCCGGTGCTGGTTTTTGTGCTCACAGTCTGTGAGGTCTGAGTGGGGCGTGGACAGCACCTGCTATATAAACCCTCTTCTCAGGTTAGGCAGATGCTGCTGAATCTTTGTTGGTTAGTCAGTTCCTGAAAGTTAGCTAGTACTGTGTTGTTAGGAATGTTTGTGTTTGTTTTGCCTTGCATTACCTCATTCCTGCCTCTAGGGGTCTCACTTGTTGCCTCAGGTCTGAATGGCAGTTGCACACTGCCTCTGCAGGGTAATTACCTGATTGTGTGCACCTGGAGCCCAACACCTGGTGCTGCTATTTAACTCCAGCTCACAGGCATCTAGTTGCAGATCATTGTGGTTCCGTATGGAGTGAGACTGGGCTCTCTCCAGTAATCCTGTCCAGATTCTGCCTTATATGCATCTTGGAGACTTCCCTGCAGTTTGCTAACTCATGTGCCTTGCTTCTGGACTTCTTACCCTGCCGGTTCAGCATCTACATTCCTGGACTATTATTTGCAGTTTGTTTCCATTCCTGCCTGATCACTTCGTTTTTGGTATGTTATTTTGCCCCTGCTTGATTTAAACCCGGATATCTTCATGTTTATTTTGCATCTATGTTTAACCTGAAATATTCCATTTATCGTGTTTTGTTCCATGTAATCAAGGATCCAGTTTATATTTATTTTTACTATCACTTTTTCCACAATAAACTTTACTTAATTTTCACCTGGCTTCAGCTGACATCTTTCCAAGTATGCACACACAGAGAACCCTAGAAATCGTTACAGAATGATCTGCCCAAACAAACGTGTGCAGGAGTTTTGTTGTACAGCTGAATCTCATAAAATGGCTTCACTTCAGAAAGGTTCCCTGCCTCTCAAGTTTTTGCCGTTTTTGAGTTCTACATTGCTGGTGGATTTCAGAGAGAAACTGGAGGGTATTCAAATCCTGTCTTCAGAGATACTGTCTGCTCTGCCTGAAGGTTCAGTAAGATTACCTGCTCCTTTTAAGGAGACGCAGGAAAAAAAGGGAAAAGATCAGTCTGGTGCTCTCAATTCTGGCTGCTGTTTTCCTAGTATAAGCAAAGGCAAGTTTTGGAGCTTTCCACGACCCAGTCTCTCTGAGGAAGAAAGGAGTCATAGAAGGGATAAGAAGCTCTGTTTTTATTGCGGCAGGTCGGGACATTTTATTCAGTTATGTCCTGCTCGCAAACATAAAAAGAGCTTTCCTCATTCTGCCATAGTGCCAAATTCTGCTCAGTTATGCCACTGTGGTGCTCAAATTTCGAAAGGAGGGGTGTCCGGCCAAGCGACCCCAGGAGGGGTGTCCGGCCAAGCGACCCCAGGAGGGGTGTCCGGCCAAGCGACCCCAGGAGGGGTGTCCGGCCCTGCGACCCCAGGAGGGGTGTCCGGCCCTGCGACCCCAGGAGGGGTGTCCGGCCCTGCGACCCCAGGAGGGGTGTCCGGCCCTGCGACCCCAGGAGGGGTGTCCGGCCCTGCGACCCCAGGAGGGGTGTCCGGCCCTGCGACCCCAGGAGGGGTGTCCGGCCCTGCGACCCCAGGAGGGGTGTCGGTCCCTGCTGCCCTTGCCTTCGGGCATGAAGTCCCTGCTGCCCTTGCCTTCGGGCATGAGGTCCCTGCTGCCCTTGCCTTCGGGCATGAGGTCCCTACTGCCCTTGCCTTCGGGCATGAGGTCCCTGCTGCCCTTGCCTTCGGGCATGAGGTCCCTGCTGCCCTTGCCTTCGGGCATGAGGTCCCTACTGCCCTTGCCTTCGGGCATGAGGTCCCTGCTGCCCTTGCCTTCGGGCATGAGGTCCCTGCTGCCCTTGCCTTCGGGCATGAGGTCCCTGCTGCCCTTGCCTTTGGGCATGAGGTCCCTGCTGCCCTTGCCTTCGGGCATGAGGTCCCTGCTGCCCTTGCCTTCGGGCATGAGGTCCCTGCAGCCCTTGCCTCACGGCATGAGGTCCCTGCTGCCCTTGCCTCACGGCATGAGGTCCCTGCTGCCCTTGCCTCACGGCATGAGGTCCCTGTTGCCCTTGCCTCACGGCATGAGGTCCCTGTTGCCCTTGCCTCACGGCATGAGGTCCCTGTTGCCCTTGCCTCACGGCATGAGGTCCCGGCTGCCCTTGCCTCACGGCATGAGGTCCCTGTTGCCCTTGCCTCACGGCATGAGGTCCCCGTTGCCCTTGCCTCACGGCATGAGGTCCCCGTTGCCCTTGCCTCACGGCATGAGGTCCCCGCTGCCCTTGCCTCACGGCATGAGGTCCCCGTTGCCCTTGCCTCACGGCATGAGGTCCCCGTTGCCCTTGCCTCACGGCATGAGGTCCCCGTTGCCCTTGCCTCACGGCATGAGGTCCCCGTTGCCCTTGCCTCATGGCATGAGGTCCCCGTTGCCCTTGCCTCACGGCATGAGGTCCGAGAGGTGTCCGCTTCGCCAGAGGTCCGTGAGGTGTCCGCTTCGCCAGAGGTCCGTGAGGTGTCCGCTTCGCCAGAGGTCCGAGAGGTGTCCGCTTCGCCAGAGGTCCGAGAGGTGTCCGCTTCGCCAGAGGTCCGAGAGGTGTCCGCTTCGCCAGAGGTCCGAGAGGTGTCCGCTTCGCCAGAGGTCCGAGAGGTGTCCGCTTCGCCAGAGGTCCGAGAGGTGTCCGCTTCGCCAGAGGTCCGAGAGGTGTCCGCTTCGCCAGAGGTCCGAGAGGTGCCCGCCTTGCCAGAGGTCCGAGAGGTGCCCGCCTTGCCAGAGGTCCGAGAGGTGCCCGCCTTGCCAGAGGTCCGAGAGGTGCCCGCCTTGCCAGAGGTCCACACCTTGCCAGAGGTCCGAGAGGTGCCCGCCTTGCCAGAGGTCCGAGAGGTGTCCACTTTGCCAGAGGTCCGGCCAAGGCCTGCCCAGCCCCAGGAGGGGGTTCTGCCTGCCCAGCCCCAGGAGGGGGTTCTGCCTGCCCAGCCCCAGGAGGGGGTTCCATCTGTCCAGCCCCAGGAGGGGGTTCCGTCTGTCCAGCCCCAGGAGGGGGTTCCGCCTGCCCAGCCCCAGGAGGGGGTTCTGCCTGCCCAGCCCCAGGAGGGGGTTCTGCCTGCCCAGCCCCAGGAGGGGGTTCCGCCTGTCCAGCCCCAGGAGGGGGTTCCGCCTGTCCAGCCCCAGGAGGGGGTTCCGCCTGTCCAGCCCCAGGAGGGGGTTCCGCCTGTCCAACACCAGATAGAGGTGCCTGCTATGCCCGAGATCCAAGATTTGCCCGAGGTATCTGCCCAGCCGAGGCCATCTGAGACTTCTCTGTCTAAGGTGCAAGAAGAGTCCGTCTTGTCCGAGAGGCCACAGTTGTCTATCCTCCCTGATGTTAAATCTAATTTGGAAACCCAAGTCGTTGAGGAACTGCCTTACTTTTATGGAAATATCTCTCACTGTTTAGCTCTCTTCAGATATTATCTGAGTTTTGATGACTTGTCCCCTATTGATATCATTGCTAACGTATGTATGAGATTCAGAGGGAGGGCCTTGAAGTGGGTAAATGGTCTTATAGATAAGGGAGATCCAGTGTTACAAGATTTGCCCGCTTTCCTCAAGGCTGTGACCGAAAGATTCTGTCCACCAACTGTCCTCACTCTCCTAGATGAGTCTGTTAAGGTGTGCCCGTCTGAGAACCTGCCTTTGCAGTCTGGGGAGCACCCTCAGTTTTTCAGATGTGGGCAGGTATCTCTAGGTGTTCACGCAGATTGCTCGGCAAGTTTAGCATCTACAAATTTACCATCCGCTCTTGATTCCATCCAGGAAAATAAGAGGTCAGTTCTACCGCTGGGTTGTGGCTCCGACTCTGAGAGTGAGCTTCTGTATGATCCTAGACTCGTTATTGATGGACCTGTATTGCCAAGTAGTGTCTTTGTGACATCTTCTAGTAGGTCTAGGCAACCCAAAAAGAAAAGAGGAAAAAAGAAGAGAAGGTGAACTTTGAGGCGTCTGGAATCCGCCTGTTTAAGGGGGGGATAATGTTAGGAATGTTTGTGTTTGTTTTGCCTTGCATTACCTCATTCCTGCCTCTAGGGGTCTCACTTGTTGCCTCAGGTCTGAATGGCAGTTGCACACTGCCTCTGCAGGGTAATTACCTGATTGTGTGCCCCTGGAGCCCAACACCTGGTGCTGCTATTTAACTCCAGCTCACAGGCATCTAGTTGCAGATCATTGTGGTTCCGTATGGAGTGAGACTGGGCTCTCTCCAGTAATCCTGTCCAGATTCTGCCTTATATGCATCTTGGAGACTTCCCTGCAGTTTGCTAACTCATGTGCCTTGCTTCTGGACTTCTTACCCTGCCGGTTCAGCATCTACATTCCTGGACTATTATTTGCAGTTTGTTTCCATTCCTGCCTGATCACTTCGTTTTTGGTATGTTATTTTGCCCCTGCTTGATTTAAACCCGGATATCTTCATGTTTATTTTGCATCTATGTTTAACCTGAAATATTCCATTTATCGTGTTTTGTTCCATGTAATCAAGGATCCAGTTTATATTTATTTTTACTATCACTTTTTCCACAATAAACTTTACTTAATTTTCACCTGGCTTCAGCTGACATCTTTCCAAGTACGCACACACAGAGAACCCTAGAAATCGTTACAGTGTAACTTTGTATTTGTTTGTTGCTTACTGCAAATAGGCCTTGGGATTTGGTTCTACACTCTGCCAATCCTGACCTAGCAGTAAGACTGGAGTCAGTCGTTTAACCTGCTGGGGTTCTTTTGCTACTCTGTGAACCTAGCAGGTTTGCGGCTGTATTCTCAGACTTGCCTGCCAAAATCCTTTCTCACTGTGCAAGGTGTTCAGGTGTCAGTTTAGTGGCAGTAAGCTGAACCAGTGCACTGCAAGTGAGGACTAGGATTGTGGAGACTCTCCTTGTGCCTATTATTCCATCTCTGACCAAGGAGTTTACTGCCACACCCGTTGGTAACCCTTTAGGGTTTTGCTGTTGCCCTTAGCAACAGCATTTCGGGTTCTCTACGTATTAAATCACAACATCTCGCTTCTTTCCATCTGAGCCTTCCTAATACTAGGGAGACACCCAGTTTCTTAGCCTTTGGGCTTCTCTGTTCACTTTGTGTTTATTTTGTTACTCTATCACCTTCTGTGTATGTAATGTCATATTCCCCAGTCTGTCTGTGAGTTCATTTGTTTTGCATCCCTCTCCGTTCAGATACCAGTACATTCCTGCTGGCACTGGTGTGCATAACATGAATCCTGAACCTGCGGCCCTCCAGGAGGTGAGGTAATTGCAGCCACCAGAAGAGTGAAATCCTGGCCTTTGGTGACAGATGTATTCTCTAGTGCATGTGTAGATGGGATCCCGACCACTTGTCCAGGAGATCTAGTTGGAAGGACCGCGCATGAAACCACCTGTACTGCAGAGCCTCGTAAGAGGCCACCATTTTCCCCAGAAGGTGAATGTACTGATTAATCGACACCCGGGCTGGCTTCAGGACATCCCTGACCATTGTTTGTATCACCAATGCTTTTTCCTCTAGAAGACACACCCTCTGCACTTCCGTGTCGAGGATCATTCCCAGAAAGGACACCTCCTGGTTGGTTCCAAATGTGATTTTGGAAAATTCAGGATCCAACTGTGTTCCCTGAGCAGGTGGGTTGTGAGAACAATGGACTGTAACAGCTTCTCCGTGGATGATGCCTTTATCAGCAGATTGTCCAGATATGGTATTATGTTCACCCCCTGTCTGCGGAGGAGAATCATAATTTCCGCCATCACCTTGGTGAATACCCTCGGTGCTGTGGAGAGGCCAAATGGCAGGGCCTGAAATTGAAAATAACAGTCCAACAGTGCAAATCGGAGATAAGCTTGATGTGGCAGCCAAATTGGAATGTGGAGGTACGCATCCTTGATATCCAGGGATACCAGGAATTCCCCCTCCTCCAGACCTGATATCACTGCCCTTAGAGACTCCATTTTGAACTTGAACAACCTCAAGAAGGGGTTTAGTGATTTTAAGTTCAGAATTGGTCTGACCGAACCATCCGGTTTTTGTACCACGAAAAGGTTTGAATAGTAACCCTTGTTTTGCATATGAGGTTGAACTGGTACAACAACCTGTGCCTCCATCAACTTTTGGATGGCTTCCTGTAGGATAGCCCTGTCTGCCAGCAAAGCTGGCAAGCCTGATTTGGAGAATTGGTGAGGAGGGAAATCTTGAAATTCCAGTCTCTACCCCTGGGACACAATATCTTGTACCCAGGGATCCAGGCCGGACGACACCCAGACGTGACTGAAATGCCTGAGTCTCGCCCCCACTGGCCCCGCCTCCAGGTCATACTGTCCACCGTCATGCTGAGGACTTTGGCGTACCTGAAGTAGGTTTCTGTTCCTGGGAACACGCAGCACCAGGTTTCTTGGATTTTGTCCGACCTCCTCGAAAGAAGGTGTTGGATGGCTTGGTCTTTCTTGCCTTGGCAGTCCGAAAGGGCTGTAATGCAGCTGAAGAAAAGAGTTTCTTTGTAGTAGGTGCAGCTGAGGGAAGAAAAGGAGCCTTTCCCACTGTAGCCATGGAAAATCCACGCATCCAACGCTTCCCCAAAAAGAGCCTTACCTGTGTAGCGTAGGGTCTCCACACCTCTCCTGGATTCCAGGTCGGCAGACCACTGGCGCAGTCAAAGTCCCCTACGAACTGAGACAGACATAGAAGATATCCCTACAGCCATGGAACCCAGGTCTTTCATAGATTCTACCATAAATCCTGTAGAATTCTGAATGTTACGTAAAAATAATTCAACATCACTTGTATCCATTGTATCCAAATCCTCAAGTAACGTACCTTACCACATTACTATAGCTTTGGAAATCCATGCGCAGGCAATAGTGGGACGTATTATCGCCCCTGAAGCCATGTATATGGATTTGAGCATAGTATCAATTTTGCGATCAGCCGGCTCTTTTAAGGCGGTAGATCCTGGAACAGGTAAAACCACCTTCTTTGAGAGTCTGGATACAGATGCGTCCACTATGGGTGGGTTTTTCCATTTTTTCCTATCCTCCTCAGGGAAGGGGAAAGCAACCAGAACCCTTTTAGGGATCTGGAATTTTTTTCTTCGGGTTTTCCCATGCTTTCTCAAATATAGCATTTAATTCTTTGGACGCAGGGAAGGTTAGCGAGGCTGTCTTATTGTCAGTGAAGTAAGCCTCCTCAACCTGCTCAGGTGCTGTATCTGCAATATTCAACACATCTCTAATAGCCTCTATCATCAACTGCACCCCTTTTGCAAGAGATGCGGTCCCCCTCAGCAAATCTCCATCACCGTCTGCCATGTCAGAATTGGTATCCGTGTCATCTTGCATAATTTGGGCACAAGCACGTTTGTGGGAACATACAGTAAGGGGCCCTGAGGTAACAGAACCGGACCAAACTGCAACAGAGGTCTGTAAAACCTGAGTTGCAGATTCAGTCTGTGCAACCCTAGTAGAAACCTGAGAAATCATAGATTTGATAGAGGATAGGCATTGCTGGTATCTGCGCTAAAACAGTGCAATCCTGATTACATGGAATGACATCATCCTGAGAGGACATATCCTCTGCAGCATATGACACAGAGTCCCTGGATATAGCTAAATGGAGACCACAAACAATCCACACACACCCAGGGGAGGTCAGACAGAGTTTCACCCTCAAGAATGGCAAGAGAGACACAGAGATTGGAGCCAACCCACACACAGCACTTTTTAGGTATAGGGAGACCCCCAACCAGCGCTAACTGTGCACCTTAATAGATTACACAGTCTGTACACAGCCTCCCACCCCTCCTCCTACAACCCCCTGGTACAGTAAGAGATACAGATGGGTCCACGTTTATCTTGACCTTTAATAGGATTAACTGAGACTGGCCAGTCTGACTTAATCCCCTGCTGTAATGACTTAATCCCCTGCTGTATTGTTCTCTGTATTGTATTGCAGCTGAGAACAATAGATGAAGGGTTTATGCTAATAAATCATGTTGTGCCTAGGCGCAGAAAACTAGTCAAGATAACAGTGGACCCATTTGTAGCTGGAGTTGAATTGGAGGGACAGCTCTAACTGACATCACTTCTGCAGGCAGGAAAATGGTGTTGAACGCTGCTGGGTCCGCTCTGAGGCGAAGCTCCGCGCCCTTAATGGTGCTGTCTGTCCACTCTTCTGGAGATTATACTGGCCTGAGGAATTATGCTGGCAGCGATCCTGGGACCCTGACAGGCTTGGAGGTCAGTGCAGGCAGGGCCATCTTAACAGAAAAGTAGGCCCCTGGGCACAGCAATGCACTGGGCCCCTATCCATCCTCCAGCGGTAGGGGTAGGGGGTGCTATCAGCAGCAGCTTTGATGTCCCGCGGGCAGTGTTCTATCTTCCGCTCAGCATGTAGGACCTTCAGCTGTAATTTCTGCTGATTACTCCTTTACTGCACAGATGGGGTTAAACTGTGGAAGGGGGCATTGGGATGAATGAAGAAGCCCTGGTACATGACTTCCTGGGTGGTAGGGGGTGTTTAATATGTAGGAGAGCGGTGGATAGTGGAGTGAGCTTAATATTTATCATTTTCCAGTGGAAGGCAGCTTACTTGACTGCAGATATCTCAAATTCCTGAAAATATATTTCTTAGCTCTGAATGAGATAAAAAACTAGAGTGTCCCACCTTTCAAGAGGTTCTGGGGACTTGTGGATCAGAGTTCAGGAGCCAGAGCAATTCACCAACGAAAATCTAAAACTGTATATTAAGCGTGTGGAGCTGGAGCAGGGACTAGCTGCTTGAAGGCTGATATCTCTGGTTCTGGGCATAGTAGAGACAACATGCCAGTGTCCACCAAAAGGGTAGAGTCCCAGCTTTTGGAGTATACCCTCAAAAAAACTGTAGGTCAAACAGAACCCAAGATATCTGACTGGGAATAGAAATTAACAGGCTTGGATGGGGACCACTGCTTTCAAGTCAGATATCTCCGGTTCGCCAGGGCCGATTTTCAAAACTCTGGTACCCCTGGAAAGAGGGGACCCTCAGCTATCAGCCTAGGGCCCTTAAACTCCTTGGGCCCTTGGGCAAGAGCCCATTGAGCCCATACGAAAAGACGGCCCTGAGTGTAGGGTGTAGGCGCTTACTCAGGGCGCCCCTCACAGCACCGCACTATGTACCACTGAGCCCCGGAGTGAAGTTAGTATTGCGCTCCATACCCTGTTGCCGCCATATTCACACCGGCTCCCCGCTTGCTAGGGGGGCCAGTGACTAACTCGCCACTGATCTTCTGGCTCTGTAAGGGGGTGGCGGTATGCTGCCGGGGTGAGCAATCTCCTGTAGCGGGGAACGTTCGATCCCCTCAGGAGCTCAGTGTCCTGTCAGCAAAGATAGTGGCTCTGACCCTGCAGGGTGAGACACTACTCTCCCCCCCCCCTTAGTCTCACGAAGCAGGGAGGCTGTTGTCAGCAGCCTCCCAGTAAAATAATAAACTCTAAAAATCAACTTTACTAGAGGAACTCTGGAGAGCTTCCCTAGCTGTGACCGGCTCCTCCGAGCACAGTTTCTAAACTGAGTCTGGTAGGAGGGGCATAGAGGGAGAAGCCAGCCCACACTCTCAAACTCCTAATGTGCCAATGGCTCCTAGTGGACCCGTCTATACCCCATGGTACTAATGTTGATGCCAGCATCCTCTAGGATGTAAGAGAAAAAACATATTATAACCGTGTACAGTGTATTAGAAATATTTGTTAATATTTTAATAATAATTAGACATCATTGAGCAGTTTAAAAGTGCAAACAGCAAACACAGTATATTATACTTTTGCAGAGATATATACCACAACATGGTAAATGGCCTATATAGTTCAGATTTTATCAATCATAGAAGACAAAAATATATTATTCAACTAATTCATCATCAGATTAGTGAATTAAGTAATTATTAGATCTCTTATATTCAGCTGTTTTAAAATGATATTCAATATTAACCTTAATGGGTTCATCAAGTGCAGGCAGACATTGCAGATTAATAGATTGTAAGCTTGCGAGCAGGGCCTTCCTACCTCTGTCTGTCTGTTTTTACCCAGTTTTGTTCTATTACTGTTGTTCTAATTGTAAAGCGCAACGGAATATGCTGCGCTATATAAGAAACTGTTAATAAATAAATAAATAATAAATATTACATTCAACTTACTTTACACAACAGAAGGCTGTCAATAAATAGATACAAATTTTAAATAAAGTTAAAAGAAAGTTTTCATATCATTGCACTAGATAACCATTGTGAAATAAATCCAGCCTTTGCACAGTGGGTACCTGCACATTAATATTGCCACAATCAGAACATCAATTGATAATTCGTAACTGTAAAATGAGCCTACAATTTACTTTACTTTGTGCATCTCCCCTAGTCATCTTGTGCATATCCCCATGTCACCTAATGGGTATATTTACTTAAGTGTGGGTTTTTAGCCATTCACAAGTCAAAGAAAGGAAAAAAGATGTTTTTTACTGGCGCTAATAAAATCCCAGCAACCTTCACTACCAAAGACAAGCTCACTAGAAAAGGTGCTGGTTAGCCCCTAAAACTGTGTAAAAACAAGAAAGATACAAAAAATGGGAGCGTTAAGGAAGAGTTTATGTTTAATAAAATCACAAGAATAAAAAGCAAATGAATTGCAACAATGTACATGTATTAATAATAGATTCACAGAAACATCAATACTGTAGTAAATCTAAAAAATGGTAACGTGGATATTTAGTGAAATAAAAACAATTGATGAACATCAGGCTGTAGAAATGTAGAGAAAGCAAAGTCTTTTTCAAGTATATACCGTATTCACAGCAATGTGAAACAGAGGAGGATGCAAGTCAAAAAGTTATTAGGAATTATATTCAACGCATGTGCAGGACTCTGAAAAATTGCCGCTGCGCCATTTTTTCAGAGTCCTGCGCATGCGCTGTAGACTCTGGCACTGTGCCAGAGTCTCTAGTGGTCAATATGCTAGCAGCGGCGTGATGGCTACGGGAATGGATGGGGCCCACACACGGTCAGCAATGGACTCCGGAAAGGTAAGTATGGGAGAAATGGGTGAAGTGTGTGCAGTGTGGACCCCCCAGGACTCAGGGGCCCATGTGCCTCACACACACTGCACCCATTATAGAAACGCCAATGCTGTCGTGGCATATCTGGCATATGTGAATCTGGCACTGTGAGAGCATA
Source organism: Pseudophryne corroboree (assembly GCF_028390025.1). NCBI lineage: Eukaryota > Metazoa > Chordata > Amphibia > Anura > Myobatrachidae > Pseudophryne > Pseudophryne corroboree. Next base: position 184,461,189 of record NC_086452.1, on the reverse strand, counting down.
TGTGTATCTGCACTGTGGGGGCATATCTGGCACTGTGGAGACATATTTGTATCTGGCATTGTGTAGACATATCTGGCACTTTGGGGGCATATGTGTATCTGGCACTGTGGGGGCATATGTGTATCTTGCACTGTGGGGGCATATGTATATATGGCACTGTGGGGACATATCTGGCACTGTGGGGGTATATCTGGCACCATGGGGGCATATGTATATCTGGCACTGTGGGGGCATATCTGGCATATGTGCATCTGGCACTGTGGGGACATATGTGTATCTGGCATTGTGCAGACATATCTGGCACTTTGGGGGTATATGTGTATCTTTCACTGTGGGGGCATATTTGTATCTGGCACTACACTACTGGGGGCATATGTGTATCTGGCACTGTGGGGGCATATGTATATATGGCACTGTTGGGGCATATCTGGCACTGTGGGGGTATATCTGGCACCATGGGGGCATATGTATATCTGGCACTGTGGGGGCATATCTGGCATATGTGTATCTGGCACTGTGGGGACATATCTGGCACTTTGGGGGCATATCTGGCACTATGGGGGCATATGTGTATCTGGCACTGTGCAGACATATCTGGCACTGTGGGGGTATATGTGTATCTGTCACTGTGGGGGCATATCTGGCATATGTGTATCTGGCACTGTGGGGACATATCTGGCACTGTAGGGGCATATCTGGCCCTATGGGGGCATATGTGTATCTGGCACTGTGCAGACATATCTGGCACTGTGGGGGTATATGTGTATCTGTCACTGTGGGGGCATATCTGGCATATGTGTATCTGGCACTGTGCAGGCATATCTGGCACCATGGGGGCATATGTGTATCTGGCACTGTGGGGGCAGGCATATGTGTATCTGGCACTGTTGGGGTATATCTGGCACCATGAGGGCATATGTATATCTGGCACCATGAGGGCATATGTATATCTGGCACTGTGGGGGCAGGGGCATCTCTAGAGAGAAGGGGACCCGTGTGCAGACTCAGTGTGTGGGCCCCCTCCTCTCCCGTAGCTGTCACGCCGCTGCTAGCTTTCTTAGCGCTGAAGACTCTGGCCCAGTGCCAGAGTCTACAGCGCATGCGCAGGACTCCAAAAAATGGCCGCTGCGCCATTTTTTCGGAGTCTCTAGCTGTCAATACGCTAGCAGCGGCGCGACGGCTACAGGAATGGAGGGGGCCCACGCAGGGTCAGCAATGGACTCCAGAAAGGTAAGTATGGGAGAAATGGGTGCAGTGTGGGTCCCCCTAGGACTCAGGGGCCCATGTGCATCACACACACTGCACCCATTACAGAAACGCCAATGCTGTGGTGGCATATCTGGCATATGTGTATCTGGCACTGTGGGAGAATATATCTGGCACTGTGGCGGCATATGTGTATCTGGCACTGTGGGGGCATATCTGGCACTGTGGGGACATATGTGTATCTGGCATTGTGTAGACATATCTGGCACTTTGGGGGAATATGTGTATCTGGCACTGTGGGGGCATATTTGTATCTGGTACTACACTACTGGGGGCATATATGTATCTGGCACTGTGGGGGCATATGTATATATGGCACTGTGGGGGCATATCTGGCACTGTGGGGGCATATCTGGCATATGTGTATCTGGAACTGTGGGGACATATCTGGCACTGTGGGGGCATATCTGGCACTGTGGGGGCATATGTGTATCTGGCACTGTACAGACATATCTGGCACCATTGTGGCATATCGGGCACTGTGAGGGTATTTGTGTATCTGTCACTAAGGGGGCATATCTGGCATATGTGTATCTGGCACTGTGGGGGCATATCTGGCACCATGGGGGCATATGTGTATCTGGCACTGTGGGGGCATACCTGGCACCATGGGGGCATATGTATATCTAGCACTGTGGGGGCCTATATGGCATATGTATATCTGGCACTCTGGGGACATATCTGGCACTGTGGGGGAATATATATGGCATCGTGGGGGCATATGTGTATCTTGCACTGTGAAAGCATATGTGTATCTGGCATTGTGGGGGTATATGTGTATCTGGCACTGTGCAGACATATCTGGCTTTTTGGGGGCATATGTGTATTTGGCACTGTGGGGACATATTTTTTATCTGGCACTACACTACTGGGGGCATATGTATATCTGGCATTGTGGGGGCAAATGTATATCTGGCAGTACTGGGGGCATATGTGTATCTGGCACTGCACCATACTTCCCAACATGACCCTCTCCAGGAGGGACACAATGCTCTGCTTCTGGACTTTTCTCTTAATTTATGATTGCCGGCACCTGTTTTGAACAGGTTAATGGATAAGAGAGGTGTTTTACCACAGGGAATTATGTCCCTCCTGGAGAGGGTCATGTTGGGAGGTATGCAGCACTATTGGGGTCATATATGTATCACGCCCCCATTTTCTTTGGCCATGCCCCATGTGGCCACACCCATTTTTTTTTGCACACAGTACCGCTACAATTCTTTCTCTACTTGCACCACTGCACAGAAGCATGAATAAACCTCAGGCACACAAGTAGTTAACAGCTGGTCTGAGAACACTGCTGGGATCTGAAATCTGTGCACCACAGATTGGAAACCAGCATGCACAGCAAACACTGGAATCAGAGAGTGAAGCAAGGCTGAGCAAACTCTGGGATACTATAGGATATCCTGGCACACAGTACAGGAGACTGAGGTAAGACACAGGGCTGGTTACTACAACATATGAGAATCTAGTCAAGTTCATGACAGATTGGAGTCCCGCACCTCAATTAAATAGACTTGATGAGGTGATGGCAGTTAGGAGTGGCTGTCAATCTTTGTTCTATGGGGACAAACGCAATCAAGTTACCCAGCCACTTCTACCAGTATGCAACAATGGAAAAACAGGTATGGTGATGGTCATGCAGGCATAGTTTATATATTGTTTTATATATGCAAAGAAAATTAATTCTACAATTCAATACAGCATAGTATCAAATGATTAGTATTCTGTGTAGATACAGTACTTCTTAAGATTGGCATACACTATACAATTATCTGTCAGATCTGGCTGGTTGGAATGAAAATCTGGTAATGGATGAGCAAAATTGACAATAAACCATTTGCTCCCAACACTGGAAAATGGACAAAGCCTGTCATTTAGATAACTTAGTTAAATCCGTTTTCCAGTGTTTGGGAGCAATTGTCATGTGCTCCCATCTATTACCAGATTTTCATTCTAATCAGCCAGATCTGGCAGATTATCTGAGAGATAATTGTATAGTGTATGCCCATCTTAAGCGATACAGAAGGAATACCAATGACCAATAGAAAGCCTTGTAATGACCATAATAAAATTTAGAAAGCATCATAATAAAAATATATATAATAAACAGGACATTCTAATGACCTCTATACAATACATAGTGCATGTTGGTGATTGCTATACAATATAGAGGGCATCTTAATATACCATATACAATACAGAGACATTTTTAGTGAACTCAATACAACACAGTGAGTAACCCACTGATATACACCTTTCCAAAAATGTTTACAGACATGGTGAACAAGGTGGGTAACAGGTATGTAGAGTACATGGTGAAATAAATAGGTAGTATCATGTCCCAGTGGTAACAGTCACTTCTGGGACCAACACCAAACTCCATCACTTGGACAGCTCATACCTGCACTGCTCATCCTACTATGACAAGTACTTCAAGTTCGCCAAACATGTCATATTTTAAGGATTTCTTTAACCAAGCACAGAAGAGTTAAAATGTTTTACTTACTGAGTAATTTTCCTACTTGTTTCCACAGAGAGAAATCCTATTTGATCTATAGGAGACACTTGAGAAATGTAGTTGCTAACCAACCCCTCTCTATTAGATGAACAGCTTGTCTAAGGGGCCCTACACATTGATCGATCTGCCGCCGAGTTGCCCGACGGCGGATACGGCCGACGAGCGACCCGTCGGTGTGGGGGGGGAAGGAGTGACGAGTGGGAGTGACGTTTCTTCACTCTCCCCGTCACCTGGCTCCATAGAAGTGCAGGCAAATATGGACGAGATCGTCCATATTGGTCTGCATGCACAGCCGATGGGGCACCAGCGATGAACGAGCACGGGGCCACGCATCGTTCATCGTTGGTGCCTCCACACTCAAAGATATGAACGGTATCTCGTTCATTTATGAACGAGATCGTTCATATCTCTGAGTATAATCGCCCAGTGTGTAGGGTAGGCATTCCCAACCACGGTCCTCAAGGCACACCAACAGTGCAGGTTTTAGTGATATCCAGGCTGCAGCACAGATGGTTAAATCAAAATAACTGAGCTACTAATTAAGTCACCTGTGCTGAAGCCTGGCTATCACTAAAACCTGCACTGTTGGTGTGCCTAGAGGACCGTGGTTGGGAATGCCTGTTGTAGGGCCTATTACATCCATCACCCTGCCCACAGGAAACACAAGCCATTTAAACTGTTCTGTATGTTCCGGCCTTATTGAATGTGCCTTCCCAGTGAATCTGACACTTTCTATAACCCTCCTGGTTTAATCCTCAGAACAGGTGCTCTGTTTTGCCTGACACTATTGTATCACACAACTACACCTCAGCTAGACACGTGTGGTAATAGCATTTATACAACTAGTCCAGTGCTTACTTTGCCATGGATGGCTAGTACTTGGGTGTGTGACTAGGTGTCCATAGGATCCTCTACCTGCCTATCCGACAACAGAGAAGAACAATCTGTGGGTACAGAAGTTGTTGCAGGGTTAATGAGGGCAGATAGCAGTCTACAGATTACAAAAAGGTGGACAAAGAGTGTCTAATGAGTTTTGGAAATATAGTCCACACAATTTATATTTCTCATAAAGGGCATCACCTGCATATCAACGTTTATTAATGCCATATGCTTATAGAAAATCTCAAAGGGCAGCTTTAACGTTAAGTTCTGTCCATTGCGATAGAAGAACTTTTGGGTTTATGACCTGGTAGTCTTTCTGCACATGTGTTGATTAATGCACGCGCAGCGCGCTGCTGGTGGGGATTCAATTGGATTCCTCTTGGGGGCAAACACAGAAAGAAGCCAATAGTCTTCTATAGTATAATGCCATATAAAGATGTTATTGACTATCGCATCCAAGCCCCAGAATGTATCGCATTCCAGAGCTTGCTGCATATGTGGTAAGTGGACAAACCTCCAAAAATTGCATTTTCAAAAACTTAGCCCAGAGGAGTAACAAGAGTAGGGCGAGCAGGGCACGTGCCTGGGCGCTGTGGCAGCCCCAGCAGAGGGGGCGCCACCGGCACCTGCACTGCCCACTCGCCCCACGGCCAATCACATTGTTGAAACTAGCGGCAGTGCAGCCGCAATGAAGGAGCCCGCCCCGCAGCCTCCGGCACTACAGTAAGTCAATCGGACTCATTATAGTATGCCGCTGTGACACAGAAGGGAAGCGCGATCATCCACGATGCAGTCTGGATGGCTGGATGAGAGGGGCCCTCCCCTTTCCTCTAATCTCTCCTCTCATTGGCTCCCTTCTCCCCTCTCCTCCCCCATACTCTCCTCGTCTCTCACCGAGTCCCCGGTGCTTCCATCCTGCCAAACACTGTCTCTTCCTGGCTCGTGTCTCCTCTGCTGGTCTGACTGCCTGGTGCCGCTCTCATTATACAGTGGTTTCTGTGCTGGAATATTCTCCGTTGGTCCCAGGTGCAGGTACGGAATGACTTCTCCCCTTTGGCCTCTGCAGACTGCAACCCGGTAGGGGCCTATGTGCTGTACTATTATCCTGGGGAGGTGTGCTATGGTCTGTATTATCCTGTGGTGGTGGCCTACTGTATGTGCTATTTTATTACCCTCTGTGTGTGTGTGTGTGTGTGTGTGTGTGTGTGTGTGGTGGGGGGGGGGGGGTAAGCTATGTGCTATCTTATTCTGCGCTGGGAGCCTATGTGGTGTATTATTATCCGGGGGGGCGGGGCTATGTGTCTATTATTATCCTGTGGTGGGGGCCAATGTGCTGTATTATTACCCGGGGGGGGTCTTATATCTGGCACTGTGGGGCATTGTATCTGTGGGGCGCTGTATTTGTCACTGTGGATCTGACACTGTGGGTCACTGCGTATCTGGCACTGTGGGGCAATTGTGTATCTGGCACTGTGTAAAAAGGGGACTCTGCATGCGTACTGTGCAAAAATTGAATGAAGGTGTGCTGAGAGACAACACAAGGGGAAGGTGATAGTGTGCTGAGAGGCGACACAGGGGGTAGGTGATAGTCATGTTGACACGCCCCATTTTCATTGGCCACACCCCTTTTGTTGCATGACCACGCCCATTTTTCAGCACGCGCACATACTTCTTTTTATGTGTGTGTGGGGTTTTTTTTTTGGGGGGGGGACACTCTTCATCTTGCCCTGGGCTCCGAAAACCCTAGTTACGGTCCTGGTTCAGGCACATTTCTAGGTTTGCTGCATCATGCCCAAAGTCTTAGAGCAAGACTAAATTATATTATATTAAATAGTGTGTGTGCGTATGTGTGTGTGTGTGTGTGTGTGTGTGTGTGTGTGTGTGTGTGTGTGTACTGTGTATACAATTGTTTATGTAGAACATAAAATTATAACAGCTTTAATCCCTTTAGGATAAACAAATATCCAGCATGTGATAGTCTATAGTTTGGAACGCTGGGTCAGATGTATTAACCTGGAGAAGGCATAAGGAAGTGATAAACCAGTGATATGTGCAAGGTGATAAAGGCACCAGCCAATCAGCTCCAATATGTAAATTAACAGTTAGGAGCTGATTGGCTGGTGCCTTTATCACATTGCACATATCACTGGTTTATCACTTCCTTATGCCTTCTCCAGGTTAATACATCTGCCCCACAGTTCTTAAGTGCAAACCACAAGAATATGTACGACTACTAAATATAGCTTCTCCACAGTCTGGGAAAATATCCTAAGGCGTTTAAATAATCTGAGGGGATCTATACAAAATGTCAAAGGAACATGATCCTACAACGGAAACCAGCAATTCTTCTCTTTAAGAGACAAAGTAAATTAAGTAACTTAAAACTCTGATACCCTAATGTGCCGTACAGCTGCAGGTGTGGAACTAGGCTTTCTGCCACTCAGGCCAAACACTCAGCATGACACCCTCCTTCCTTAACACGCTTGATCTTAAATGATTCACAGTGTCCTGTGGATTGTACATACAGTATCTACATCTACGAATCTAGAAATAATTTCTAATATCCATATGGTTTAGAGTAGGGTTACATTGCCCCATGTAAGTTATAATGCAGGGGAAGGCAAACTTTTTCCTATTAGTGGCATGTTATACAAAATGAGACTCCTCCACATTGTTATTTATACGCTGCCACATTCCTTTACTTGACCCTGGCCTTATTTCATAAGGCTCATAATAGCGTTATTGTACCGTAAGTTTTTTTTTATATCATACATAAAAGATGTTTTGTTCCACTTTATTCTGTACATTATGTAGGAAAAAACAATGGTTCCCTAATGCACACCGAGTGAAAAATATTACTACATAATAGTCAGATAATACGGAGATCTTAGTTGCGTATATCTGCAGATATAGGGTTAAGCCCCCAGGCCGATCGACAAGGCTTCTCCGTCACTGGGGGTCCCTAATACTGGGTATGGGTCCAGGGTGCAGGACCCCATAACGTACATTATGTAAATACATAGGGCCTAATTCAGAGTTGGCCGCTAATGTGGTCAAACTGTGCCCGCACTGCGCCTGCGTGGTCCTTAACATTGCGGGCGCATTCCTGAAGTATGCGTATGCAACATGATTGACAGCGGCGGTCGTTGGGTGGGCAGCAAAGCAGCATTTTGCGCGTGTGGCTGGCCGAATAGGGGTGTACTGGGAGCATTTTTGGGGTGACCACGTGATGTCACAACAGCCTCTCCAATTAAAAAAATGGTGGTGGAATGCACTGGAAAGGGTCAACCTTAATTCAATTCTTCCGCATTGTAAGGCGGTGCTACACATACTGGACGGCCTTGCCCTGTGCTGGACGGCCCCCAGCATATGAGGAGATGCACGCTGATCTTCCTTCATATGAAGTGATATGCGTCCATCTCTGAATAACCCTCATAGTACATTAGATTAGTGCCAGTGTATTTCAAAAGTAGTGGGGTATCTAAAATATTCTAAGCAGTATAGTATATGGAAACATGCTCTAGAAAGGCTCGTCGCTCAGCTATATAAAAAACTGTGCCTCAGGATTGTCATCATATTAGTGTCAGTGTTCCACACTGTCCTCAGGGATATAAATTGAATAACCACAGTCCTTACTTTATAGACCTGAAATACCTTGTGCATCAGGATTCCCTTTTTTGTTCTAGTGCAGGAACATAATGCCACTATGTGACCTCCACCCAATAAAAATATACACACTAAAGAAAACATACATATATGAGCACACAATATAATACATATTGAACTCTAAATACTCAAAGTGGATATCAATACTATAATCTGATATGGAAAAAAAATTGTAACCATAACAACCATTACATCAATCAGGCACCGGAGTGTTAACAGATGTGTAATTGCATCATAAATAGACATAAATGCGTGTACGTACAGAACAGAAAACAACTTACCAAAGTAATGATACAAATGAAATAACAACCTGACTTGTAGGAAACTAAGAAAAGCTTACCAAGCCTAGATACCCATAAATGACTAATATGATATATAATATTAATCATACATTCAAAAGTTACAAAACTACCCTAACGACGAGGTATCCAATATAGCATATGCATACTTATAAAAACTAGTGATGCAAATATATTGAGATGATGAATCTATTTGGATTCACATTGTACAATAGCAGGCATTTAGCCCTGATCCTAGAAGATACTGTATATGGATGTGGTCAATAATCCTGTATTACGGAGGAGCCAATTTACCGTATAACCAACTTGGTAAAATTCCTGGAAACATACTGTACACTATAAAGAGTATTAAGGGCAGCAGATGGTCAATCTATGGAGGGCCATTCTTTCCTTATACTGCTGATAGGTTTTCCATACGTACCAGTGGCGGATCTAGACTTAACTTTTAGGGGGGGCGGTTTAAGAATTATAACTCCTCCCCCTAATCATAGCCCCTCCCACTTAGTAATACCCTTCCCGTTTGCTTCTAAAATTTCCTATTGTTGCCATTACTAATAAAATGTTGCCAGTTAGTGGAGAGAACCCTGCGCACTGGTGATACAGACTGGCGAATCGCCATTCCTTCCATCAGGGGTGGTAGAGGGTAAGACAGTAGGGCAATTTAAACATGCATGGGATAGACATAAGGATATTCTTACAAAGAAATAAGGATCACATAAGGTTAGAGATAAAAATAATGTAAAAAAAAAAAAAGGGGCAGACTAGATGGGCCAAGTGGTTCTTATCTGCTGACAAATACTGTTTCTACAGCACACAGATTGAGCCGTAATTCACATTATAGCACACTGAATGAGCCGTAATTCACATTATAGCACACTGAATGAGCCGTAATTCACATTATAGCACACTGAATGAGCCGTAATTCACATCATAGCACACTGAATGAGACGAAATTCACATCATAGCACACTGAATGAGCTGAAATTCACATCATAGCACACTGAATGAGCCGTAATTCACATCATAGCACACTGAATGAGACGAAATTCACATTGTAGCACACTGAATGAGCTGAAATTCACATTGTAGCACACTGAATGAGCTGAAATTCACATCGTAGCACACTGAATGAGCCGAAATTCACATTATAGCACGCAGAATGAGCCAAAACTCAGATTATAGCACGCTGAATGAGCCGAAATTCACATTATAGCACGCAGAATGAGCCAAAATTCACATTATAACAAGCAGAATGAGCCGAAATTCACATTATAGCATGCAGAATGAGCCGAAATTCACATTATAGCACGCAGAATGAGCCGAAATTCAGATTATAGCACGCAGAATGAGCCAAAATTCACATTATAGCATGCTGAATGAGCCGAAATTCACATTATAGCACGCTGAGTGAGCCAAAATTCACGTTATAGCACACTGAATTAGGCAAAATAATGCAGGGACATAATGCAGGGAGAAGAGGGGGGAGAAATGGGACACAGTGGACACCCCGCCACCACACACACACACACACACAGTCACACACACAGTCACGAGACACCTACTCATAGATGGCACACACTGGAGGCCGGGTCCCGCCGCGTTATTGGGAACTGGTGGAGAGCGGTGCAGTGCGGCGGGGGACGGAGAGAGAGAGAGAGAGAGAGATAGAGAGAGTGAGTGTGAATGAGTGAGTGAGTGTCAGTCCTGACGCGCAGACAGGGAGGAGGGGGCGTGGTCAGAACAGAAGCTGCTGTACGCACGTCAGGACGCTCTCTCCTCGTCCCCCGCCGTGCTGCACCGCTCTCCACCAGTTCCCAATACCGCGGTGGGACCCGGCCTCCATCCCGGTGCCGGTATATCTAGGGGAGGCGTTCGCCCTAATCGCCCCCCGCTAAATCCGCCACTGATACGTACTGTAAATGAGCCCACAAGTGCAAGTGATAAAGCACAACTTTGGAACCATACATTATGTTTAATGATCATTAATTAAAAAAAAAAACCTGCTTGTGTATGAATGTTTACAACTATTGCTAATGATCAATAATGGCAGATCAAGTAAGCGTTTTCTTTGGAAAGAAAATGCTTGCTGGGTTTATAGTCATGGTTTGTTACCTTGGTTTTCAAAACCACATCATAAATATTTCTGCACCTAGAATAACAGGACATCAACTTAGTGTCCTGTAACTTAATCTCAGAATCTTTTAAAAGGTCACAGGTGTTTGTATTTATAATGGAAATGTGTACTCACATGCAGAGGTGGAACTACCATTGGTGCAGCAGAGGCATTGCACCAGGGCCCCTGAGGATAAAGGGGCCCACTGCTGCCCAGACCAGCAATGAGTTATCCCCTGACACCCCACAGACCATTTTTAGCAATGTCGGATAAATGTCCCAGTACAGAGAGCAGAGTGGACACCACTGCCTGAGGGACCTGCCCCTTTACCTTAGGGCGGCAGAGGTGACCTTGTGTAAGCCGCACTGATAGAGGAGTCCTGCCACCTATCAGCGCTGATGATCATAGCCACTTACTTCCTCTAATTAACACACAACTGTACATTATTTCTGATTGACTGCTTTGAATGAATGACCGCTACAGCTGGTGTACCTGGTGCTGTTAGAGTCTGCCTGAGTACCAAACTAAGGGGGCCCTATCACAGAGAGAGCAGATGCTGCTGTGTTCCTGCCCCCATTAAGGTACATGCCCCCTGCTCTCCACCCCACACAGGACATTGTGCTTCCCTGTCGCATACTGCCTCCCCCATCACCCATTACCTCTCCCCATCACCCTTTGCCTTATGGTGTCACACTCTGCCTCTCCCTGTCACCCGCTGCCATGTGGCATATTATGAATTTGGGTTTGGGTGGATGGGCGGCCCCAAATTATATTTTTGCACCTGAGCCCACCACTCTCAAGTTCCGCCACTGCTCACATGGTTAAATTAATTCACCCAAGGTTAAGGTTGGGAACATTAGCTTTATGGAGTAATTGTTCACAAGGGATTGCTAGAACTATCATTTTATTGTCCTCTAACCCTGGCAGTCCTGTTGGCTATTAAGTATTTGTAAGTAGCTGGTACACACTTGTTCGGTCCTGGCTGTTTGGGTAAAATGCTCCTGATCATCCGTGCTCTGTGTGTATACAGCTGTGGCCCCTGTGACATCCGGCGAGGCAGGGACTGCAGCAAGAGGGGGAGAGGAGGGTAGTAGTTCTACTGTGGTGATATGGAGGTTGCATGTGCAGCACATAAGATGCACTCCCACTCCCGACCTTTGCATGAGCATTATAAGCCATTTATCGGCTTATGCACCTGCACTGGTGCGGTATACACACCTATACAATCAACGGGCATTCACTCGATATCGAGAGAACTGGCCGATGATTGTATAGGTGTGTATGTAAGGCAGAGTTGCTTAGGTGCTTTTGGATGGACACTACAGATGTAGACATGCTCATCATTGCTGCTGCTGCGCCATACATGCATCCCAGTCGCGCCATACAAATAGTGCAGGTTGGTGAAGTGGGGTGTGATAAAGCGCTAAAGGATCCACAGGATGCAATACACAGCTTCACCATTGGGTGGCGATTGCACCACTAATTAATTCTACAGTACAGTGCTGAATAACAGCGCAGGGATGTGGAACTACAGAATACTGTACAATGTAGCAAGCCCTGACAAGCAGGCCAGTGCACAGTAAATACAGTAGTTCATAGGTTCCCAAACGCGGTCAAGGCACCCCAACAGTCCATGATTTAGGTATAGCCATGGCTCAGCGCAGATGGTTAAATCAAATTGACTTAGGTGCTAATTAGGTCACCTGTGCCAAGGGGTGGTCTTCAGTATGCCGGCGGTCGGGCTCCCGGCGACCAGCATACCGGCACTGGGAGCCCGACAGCCGACAGCCGACATACAGACACTTATTCTCCCATGACCCCCTAGAGGGAGAATAAAATAGTGTGGCGCGCGTAGCGCGGTGAGCCCGCATGGGGCTCATTTGCGCTCGCCACACTGTCGGTAAGCCGGTGGTCGGGCTCCCGGCGCCGGTATGCTGGTCGCCGGCAGCCCGACCGCCGGCATATCGTAGTGAACCCGTGCCAAGCATGGATACATTTAAAATCTGGACTGTTGGGGTGACTTGGGGACCACTTTTGGGAACCTCTGCAGTAGTTAATTTTCAGAGGGGCATAGACGCACGCAATCAGCTTAATGCAAAAAAAACTTTTTCTATGCTTATATTAGTACTGTAGTTACTGTGAGTGATCATGAGTGCCCCAACCATGGGCATAATTCAGCATGGATCGATATTCAGAGAAATCGCAAATTATCGAACTACTGCACGTGCATGGTGTTCGCATTGTGCATGCGTGAAGGGTAATAGTTACAGAAATTGCATACAGATCGTAATTGCTGTTTGACTGATAGGAAGCCGGTGTTTCTGGGTGGAAACCTGGCGTTTTCTGGGTGTGTCAGTAAAAAGGCAGATTAGTGACCGCCTCAGACCTACTGTATTCACATTTGCTCAGATGGCAAAGATTATTCAATGTTTCGGTGATTGTGTATGCATCTACAAGTGGATAGTGATCTGTGATACATTTGCAATTTTGCACTGGTTGTTTTTTCTTTCAGTCGAGGTGGCGCCTTTCTACTCGCAGATATTTGCAGTTTCTCAGAATAGCAATCCATGTTGAATTAGGCCCCATATACACTACTGTATAAGCATGGTATTATTTTGCAAAATTGTCAGGTCCGAGAACATGGCACAAGTAACGGTTAAAAAAAAAAAAATAGATTTGTAATGTCAAATATACAGTATATCATGAGTGCCCCAGCACAAACACTGCAAAATTGCAGTGTATAATAAAACAACTGTTATCATGGTGAGGCTCGTTAAACATACATGACAGTATATCCACCATAATATAACATGCTGCTTTATAGGGTTCTGGGGATGCAGTTAAGATTCCGCCGAACGGGATCCCGGCGGTCGGAATCCCGATACTGGGATCGCGACCGGCACAATCCCAACATATTCTTCCTCTGTGGGTGTCCACGACACCCATAGAGGGAGAGTAAATTAGTGTGCCAAGCGTAGCGAAGCAACCCGCCCGCAGCGTGACGAGCCTGCAAGGGGGCTGCATTGTGCTTGCCCCCCTGTCGGGATCCCGGTGTTAGTATTCCGACCGCCGGGATCTCGTCCGGCGGGATCTCGTACTGATCCCGGGTTCAGTACATTTGATATAGAAATAAAAATGAATCTAAAAAAATAGTCATCAAACTACAGGTATCCTTTCACTTTACTGTGGACACTTCACACATGCACAATGGTGGTTTTAAAAAGCAACACCTGGTGGACAAACACCAGTATTGCAGTGATCACTTCCATTGCGAAGCCACTCCCCAGTTCAATCTCATTTATTGGTGCTGCAACCAATGCAGCCCCTAGAAGCCTAGACTGCTAGTTAATTTGTGTTATCATTGACATAGACTAGTTACAGTGATTATAGGCGGTCACTAGAATAAATACACTGATAATGTACACATTTATGAATCTCAATAATAGGCCACCATCCATGGAAGTTTCTCACTGCCCACTAGATAAAATCACTTGCGGTACCAGGGGTTATTCATGGTTTCTAAGGTTCTATTTACTAAGCCTTAGAGAGATATAAAGTGGTTGATAAATCTCCATCCAATCAACTCTGCCATTTTACAAATTCTGGGCGGGATGTACTAACCGCCACCACTGCGTTAATTGCCATTTTCACTGTGATCTGAGTCACCGCTCCGCTGCCCGAGCACAACGGCGACAGGAGAACTCTGTGGCCGCGGTGGTGATGAGGAGGGAGAAGAGAAAGCAGACGGGTAGAAAAGGGATAGCGGCGGGCAGCGGAGCGGTGACTCAGATCGCAGGGAAAACGGCAATTACCGCAGCGGCGGAGGTTAGTACTAGTGATGAGCGCCTGAAATTTTTCGGGTTTTGTGTTTTGGTTTTGGGTTCGGTTCCGCGGCCGTGTTTTGGGTTCGACCGCGTTTTGGCAAAACCTCACCGAATTTTTTTTGTCGGATTCGGGTGTGTTTTGGATTCGGGTGTTTTTTTCAAAAAACCCTAAAAAACAGCTTAAATCATAGAATTTGGGGGTCATTTTGATCCCATATTATTATTAACCTCAAAAACCATAATTTCCACTCATTTTCAGTCTATTCTGAATACCTCACACCTCACAATATTATTTTTAGTCCTAAAATTTGCACCGAGGTCGCTGGATGACTAAGCTAAGCGACCCTAGTGGCCGACACAAACACCTGGCCCATCTAGGAGTGGCACTGCAGTGTCACGCAGGATGTCCCTTCCAAAAAACCCTCCCCAAACAGCACATGACGCAAAGAAAAAAAGAGGCGCAATGAGGTAGCTGTGTGAGTAAGATTAGCGACCCTAGTGGCCGACACAAACACCGGGCCCATTTAGGAGTGGCACTGCAGTGTCACGCAGGATGTCCCTTCCAAAAAACCCTCCCCAAACAGCACATGACGCAAAGAAAAAAAGAGGCGCAATGAGGTAGCTGTGTGAGTAAGATTAGCGACCCTAGTGGCCGACACAAACACCGGGCCCATCTAGGAGTGGCACTGCAGTGTCACGCAGTATGGCCCTTCCAAAAAACACTCCCCAAACAGCACATGACGCAAAGAAAAAAAGAGGCGCAATGAGGTAGCTGACTGTGTGAGTAAGATAAGCGACCCTAGTGGCCGACACAAACACCGGGCCCATTTAGGAGTGGCACTGCAGTGTCACACAGGATGTCCCTTCCAAAAAACCCTCCCCAAACAGCACATGACGCAAAGAAAAAAAGAGGCGCAATGAGGTAGCTGTGTGAGTAAGATTAGCGACCGTAGTGGCCGACACAAACACCGGGCCCATTTAGGAGTGGCACTGCAGTGTCACGCAGGATGTCCCTTCCAAAAAACCCTCCCCAAACAGCACATGACGCAAAGAAAAAAAGAGGCGCAATGAGGTAGCTGTGTGAGTAAGATTAGCGACCCTAGTGGCCGACACAAACACCGGGCCCATCCAGGAGTGGCACTGCAGTGTCACGTAGGATGTCCCTTCCAAAAAACCCTCCCCAAACAGCACATGACGCAAAGAAAAAAAGAGGCGCAATGAGGTAGCTGTGTGAGTAAGATTAGCGACCGTAGTGGCCGACACAAACACCGGGCCCATTTAGGAGTGGCACTGCAGTGTCACGCAGGATGTCCCTTCCAAAAAACCCTCCCCAAACAGCACATGACGCAAAGAAAAAAAGAGGCGCAATGAGGTAGCTGTGTGAGTAAGATTAGCGACCCTAGTGGCCGACACAAACACCGGGCCCATCTAGGAGTGGCACTGCAGTGTCACGTAGGATGTCCCTTCCAAAAAACCCTCCCCAAACAGCACATGACGCAAAGAAAAAAAGAGGCGCAATGAGGTAGCTGTGTGAGTAAGATTAGCGACCGTAGTGGCCGACACAAACACCGGGCCCATTTAGGAGTGGCACTGCAGTGTCACGCAGGATGTCCCTTCCAAAAAACCCTCCCCAAACAGCACATGACGCAAAGAAAAAAAGAGGCGCAATGAGGTAGCTGTGTGAGTAAGATTAGCGACCCTAGTGGCCGACACAAACACCGGGCCCATCTAGGAGTGGCACTGCAGTGTCACGTAGGATGTCCCTTCCAAAAAACCCTCCCCAAACAGCACATGACGCAAAGAAAAAAAGAGGCGCAATGAGGTAGCTGTGTGAGTAAGATTAGCGACCGTAGTGGCCGACACAAACACCGGGCCCATTTAGGAGTGGCACTGCAGTGTCACGCAGGATGTCCCTTCCAAAAAACCCTCCCCAAACAGCACATGACGCAAAGAAAAAAAGAGGCGCAATGAGGTAGCTGTGTGAGTAAGATTAGCGACCGTAGTGGCCGACACAAACACCGGGCCCATTTAGGAGTGGCACTGCAGTGTCACGCAGGATGTCCCTTCCAAAAAACCCTCCCCAAACAGCACATGACGCAAAGAAAAAAAGAGGCGCAATGAGGTAGCTGTGTGAGTAAGATTAGCGACCGTAGTGGCCGACACAAACACCGGGCCCATTTAGGAGTGGCACTGCAGTGTCACGCAGGATGTCCCTTCCAAAATACCCTCCCCAAACAGCACATGACGCAAAGAAAAAAAGAGGCGCAATGAGGTAGCTGTGTGAGTAAGATTAGCGACCGTAGTGGCCGACACAAACACCGGGCCCATTTAGGAGTGGCACTGCAGTGTCACACAGGATGTCCCTTCCAAAAAACCCTCCCCAAACAGCACATGACGCAAAGAAAAAAAGAGGCGCAATGAGGTAGCTGTGTGAGTAAGATTAGCGACCCTAGTGGCCGACACAAACACCGGGCCCATCTAGGAGTGGCACTGCAGTGTCACGTAGGATGTCCCTTCCAAAAAACCCTCCCCAAACAGCACATGACGCAAAGAAAAAAAGAGGCGCAATGAGGTAGCTGTGTGAGTAAGATTAGCGACCGTAGTGGCCGACACAAACACCGGGCCCATTTAGGAGTGGCACTGCAGTGTCACGCAGGATGTCCCTTCCAAAAAACCCTCCCCAAACAGCACATGACGCAAAGAAAAAAAGAGGCGCAATGAGGTAGCTGTGTGAGTAAGATTAGCGACCCTAGTGGCCGACACAAACACCGGGCCCATCTAGGAGTGGCACTGCAGTGTCACGTAGGATGTCCCTTCCAAAAAACCCTCCCCAAACAGCACATGACGCAAAGAAAAAAAGAGGCGCAATGAGGTAGCTGTGTGAGTAAGATTAGCGACCGTAGTGGCCGACACAAACACCGGGCCCATTTAGGAGTGGCACTGCAGTGTCACGCAGGATGTCCCTTCCAAAAAACCCTCCCCAAACAGCACATGACGCAAAGAAAAAAAGAGGCGCAATGAGGTAGCTGTGTGAGTAAGATTAGCGACCCTAGTGGCCGACACAAACACCGGGCCCATCTAGGAGTGGCACTGCAGTGTCACGTAGGATGTCCCTTCCAAAAAACCCTCCCCAAACAGCACATGACGCAAAGAAAAAAAGAGGCGCAATGAGGTAGCTGTGTGAGTAAGATTAGCGACCGTAGTGGCCGACACAAACACCGGGCCCATTTAGGAGTGGCACTGCAGTGTCACGCAGGATGTCCCTTCCAAAAAACCCTCCCCAAACAGCACATGACGCAAAGAAAAAAAGAGGCGCAATGAGGTAGCTGTGTGAGTAAGATTAGCGACCCTAGTGGCCGACACAAACACCGGGCCCATCTAGGAGTGGCACTGCAGTGTCACGTAGGATGTCCCTTCCAAAAAACCCTCCCCAAACAGCACATGACGCAAAGAAAAAAAGAGGCGCAATGAGGTAGCTGTGTGAGTAAGATTAGCGACCGTAGTGGCCGACACAAACACCGGGCCCATTTAGGAGTGGCACTGCAGTGTCACGCAGGATGTCCCTTCCAAAAAACCCTCCCCAAACAGCACATGACGCAAAGAAAAAAAGAGGCGCAATGAGGTAGCTGTGTGAGTAAGATTAGCGACCGTAGTGGCCGACACAAACACCGGGCCCATTTAGGAGTGGCACTGCAGTGTCACGCAGGATGTCCCTTCCAAAAAACCCTCCCCAAACAGCACATGACGCAAAGAAAAAAAGAGGCGCAATGAGGTAGCTGTGTGAGTAAGATTAGCGACCGTAGTGGCCGACACAAACACCGGGCCCATTTAGGAGTGGCACTGCAGTGTCACGCAGGATGTCCCTTCCAAAATACCCTCCCCAAACAGCACATGACGCAAAGAAAAAAAGAGGCGCAATGAGGTAGCTGTGTGAGTAAGATTAGCGACCGTAGTGGCCGACACAAACACCGGGCCCATTTAGGAGTGGCACTGCAGTGTCACGCAGGATGTCCCTTCCAAAAAACCCTCCCCAAACAGCACATGACGCAAAGAAAAAAAGAGGCGCAATGAGGTAGCTGTGTGAGTAAGATTAGCGACCCTAGTGGCCGACACAAACACCGGGCCCATCTAGGAGTGGCACTGCAGTGTCACGTAGGATGTCCCTTCCAAAAAACCCTCCCCAAACAGCACATGACGCAAAGAAAAAAAGAGGCGCAATGAGGTAGCTGTGTGAGTAAGATTAGCGACCGTAGTGGCCGACACAAACACCGGGCCCATTTAGGAGTGGCACTGCAGTGTCACGCAGGATGTCCCTTCCAAAAAACCCTCCCCAAACAGCACATGACGCAAAGAAAAAAAGAGGCGCAATGAGGTAGCTGTGTGAGTAAGATTAGCGACCCTAGTGGCCGACACAAACACCGGGCCCATCTAGGAGTGGCACTGCAGTGTCACGTAGGATGTCCCTTCCAAAAAACCCTCCCCAAACAGCACATGACGCAAAGAAAAAAAGAGGCGCAATGAGGTAGCTGTGTGAGTAAGATTAGCGACCGTAGTGGCCGACACAAACACCGGGCCCATTTAGGAGTGGCACTGCAGTGTCACGCAGGATGTCCCTTCCAAAAAACCCTCCCCAAACAGCACATGACGCAAAGAAAAAAAGAGGCGCAATGAGGTAGCTGTGTGAGTAAGATTAGCGACCGTAGTGGCCGACACAAACACCGGGCCCATTTAGGAGTGGCACTGCAGTGTCACGCAGGATGTCCCTTCCAAAAAACCCTCCCCAAACAGCACATGACGCAAAGAAAAAAAGAGGCGCAATGAGGTAGCTGTGTGAGTAAGATTAGCGACCCTAGTGGCCGACACAAACACCGGGCCCATCTAGGAGTGGCACTGCAGTGTCACGCAGGATGGCCCTTCCAAAAAACCCTCCCCAAACAGCACATGACGCAAAGAAAAAAAGAGGCGCAATGAGGTAGCTGACTGTGTGAGTAAGATAAGCGACCCTAGTGGCCGACACAAACACCGGGCCCATTTAGGAGTGGCACTGCAGTGTCACGCAGGATGTCCCTTCCAAAAAACCCTCCCCAAACAGCACATGACGCAAAGAAAAATAAAAGAAAAAAGAGGTGCAAGATGGAATTGTCCTTGGGCCCTCCCACCCACCCTTATGTTGTATAAACAAAACAGGACATGCACACTTTAACCAACCCATCATTTCAGTGACAGGGTCTGCCACACGACTGTGACTGATATGACGGGTTGGTTTGGACCCCCCCCAAAAAAGAAGCAATTAATCTCTCCTTGCACAAACTGGCTCTACAGAGGCAAGATGTCCACCTCATCATCATCCTCCGATATATCACCGTGTACATCCCCCTCCTCACAGATTATCAATTCGTCCCCACTGGAATCCACCATCTCAGCTCCCTGTGTACTTTGTGGAGGCAATTGCTGCTGGTCAATGTCTCCGCGGAGGAATTGATTATAATTCATTTTAATGAACATCATCTTCTCCACATTTTCTGGATGTAACCTCGTACGCCGATTGCTGACAAGGTGAGCGGCGGCACTAAACACTCTTTCGGAGTACACACTTGTGGGAGGGCAACTTAGGTAGAATAAAGCCAGTTTGTGCAAGGGCCTCCAAATTGCCTCTTTTTCCTGCCAGTATAAGTATGGACTGTGTGACGTGCCTACTTGGATGCGGTCACTCATATAATCCTCCACCATTCTTTCAATGGTGAGAGAATCATATGCAGTGACAGTAGACGACATGTCCGTAATCGTTGTCAGGTCCTTCAGTCCGGACCAGATGTCAGCATCAGCAGTCGCTCCAGACTGCCCTGCATCACCGCCAGCGGGTGGGCTCGGAATTCTGAGCCTTTTCCTCGCACCCCCAGTTGCGGGAGAATGTGAAGGAGGAGATGTTGACAGGTCGCGTTCCGCTTGACTTGACAATTTTCTCACCAGCAGGTCTTTCAACCCCAGCAGACTTGTGTCTGCCGGAAAGAGAGATCCAAGGTAGGCTTTAAATCTAGGATCGAGCATGGTGGCCAAAATGTAGTGCTCTGATTTCAACAGATTGACCACCCGTGAATCCTTGTTAAGCGAATTAAGGGCTCCATCCACAAGTCCCACATGCCTAGCGGAATCGCTCCGTGTTAGCTCCTCCTTCAATGTCTCCAGCTTCTTCTGCAAAAGCCTGATGAGGGGAATGACCTGACTCAGGCTGGCAGTGTCTGAACTGACTTCACGTGTGGCAAGTTCAAAGGGCATCAGAACCTTGCACAACATTGAAATCATTCTCCACTGCGCTTGAGACAGGTGCATTCCACCTCCTATATCGTGCTCAATTGTATAGGCTTGAATGGCCTTTTGCTGCTCCTCCAACCTCTGAAGCATATAGAGGGTTGAATTCCACCTCGTTACCACTTCTTGCTTCAGATGATGGCAGGGCAGGTTCAGTAGTTTTTGGTGGTGCTCCAGTCTTCTGTACGTGGTGCCTGTACGCCGAAAGTGTCCCGCAATTCTTCTGGCCACCGACAGCATCTCTTGCACGCCCCTGTCGTTTTTTAAAAAATTCTGCACCACCAAATTCAAGGTATGTGCAAAACATGGGACGTGCTGGAATTTGCCCATATTTAATGCACACACAATATTGCTGGCGTTGTCCGATGCCACAAATCCACAGGAGAGTCCAATTGGGGTAAGCCATTCCGCGATGATCTTCCTCAGTTGCCGTAAGAGGTTTTCAGCTGTGTGCGTATTCTGGAAACCGGTGGTACAAAGCGTAGCCTGCCTAGGAAAGAGTTGGCGTTTGCGAGATGCTGCTACTGGTGCCGCCGCTGCTGTTCTTGCGGCGGGAGTCCATACATCTACCCAGTGGGCTGTCACAGTCATATAGTCCTGACCCTGCCCTGCTCCACTTGTCCACATGTCCGTGGTTAAGTGGACATTGGGTACAGCTGCATTTTTTAGGACACTGGTGACTCTTTTTCTGAGGTCTGTGTACATTTTCGGTATCGCCTGCCTAGAGAAATGGAACCTAGATGGTATTTGGTACCGGGGACACAGTACCTCCAACAAGTCTCTAGTTGGCTCTGCAGTAATGATGGATACCGGAACCACGTTTCTCACCACCCAGGATGCCAAGGCCTCAGTTATCCGCTTTGCAGTAGGATGACTGCTGTGATATTTCATCTTCCTCGCAAAGGACTGTTGGACAGTCAATTGCTTGGTGGAAGTAGTAAAAGTGGTCTTACGACTTCCCCTCTGGGATGACCATCGACTCCCAGCAGCAACAACAGCAGCGCCAGCAGCAGTAGGCGTTACACGCAAGGATGCATCGGAGGAATCCCAGGCAGGAGAGGAATCGTCAGAATTGCCAGTGACATGGCCTGCAGGACTATTGGCATTCCTGGGGAAGGAGGAAATTGACACTGAGGGAGTTGGTGGGGTGGTTTGCGTGAGCTTGGTTACAAGAGGAAGGGATTTACTGGTCAGTGGACTGCTTCCGCTGTCACCCAAAGTTTTTGAACTTGTCACTGACTTATTATGAATGCGCTGCAGGTGACGTATAAGGGAGGATGTTCCGAGGTGGTTAACGTCCTTACCCCTACTTATTACAGCTTGACAAAGGGAACACACGGCTTGACACCTGTTGTCCGCATTTCTGTTGAAATACCTCCACACCGAAGAGCTGATTTTTTTGGTATTTTCACCAGGCATGTCAACGGCCATATTCCTCCCACGGACAACAGGTGTCTCCCCGGGTGCCTGACTTAAACAAACCACCTCACCATCAGAATCCTCCTGGTCAATTTCCTCCCCAGCGCCAGCAACACCCATATCCTCCTCATCCTGGTGTACTTCAACACTGACATCTTCAATCTGACTATCAGGAACTGGACTGCGGGTGCTCCTTCCAGCACTTGCAGGGGGCGTGCAAATGGTGGAAGGCGCATGCTCTTCACGTCCAGTGTTGGGAAGGTCAGGCATCGCAACCGACACAATTGGACTCTCCTTGTGGATTTGGGATTTCGAAGAACGCACAGTTCTTTGCGGTGCTACTGCTTTTGCCAGCTTGAGTCTTTTCATTTTTCTAGCGAGAGGCTGAGTGCCTCCATCCTCATGTGAAGCTGAACCACTAGCCATGAACATAGGCCAGGGCCTCAGCCGTTCGTTGCCACTCCGTGTGGTAAATGGCATATTGGCAAGTTTACGCTTCTCCTCCGACAATTTTATTTTAGGTTTTGGAGTCCTTTTTTTACTGATATTTGGTGTTTTGGATTTGACATGCTCTGTACTATGACATTGGGCATCGGCCTTGGCAGACGACGTTGCTGGCATTTCATCGTCTCGGCCATGACTAGTGGCAGCAGCTTCAGCACGAGGTGGAAGTGGATCTTGATCTTTCCCTAATTTTGGAACCTCAACATTTTTGTTCTCCATATTTTAATAGGCACAACTAAAAGGCACCTCAGGTAAACAATGGAGATGGATGGATACTAGTATACAATTATGGACGGACTGCCGAGTGCCGACACAGAGGTAGCTACAGCCGTGAACTACCGTACTGTACTGTGTCTGCTGCTAATATAGACTGGTTGATAAAGAGATGTAGTAGTATGTATGTATAAAGAAGAAAGAAAAAAAAACCTCGGGTAGGTGGTATACAATTATGGACGGACTGCCGAGTGCCGACACAGAGGTAGCTACAGCCGTGGACTACCGTACTGTACTGTGTCTGCTGCTAATATAGACTGGTTGATAAAGAGATGTAGTAGTATGTATGTATAAAGAAGAAAGAAAAAAAAAACACGGGTAGGTGGTATACAATTATGGATGGACTGCCGAGTGCCGACACAGAGGTAGCTACAGCCGTGAACTACCGTACTGTGTCTGCTGCGACTGGATGATAAATAATGATATAAAAAATATATATATATCACTACTGCAGCCGGACAGGTATATATTATATAATGACGGACCTGCTGGACACTGTCTGTCAGCAGAATGAGTTTTTTATAGAATAAAAAAAAAAACACCACACAAGTGAAGTCACACGACGAGTGTTTAACTTTTTCAGGCAATCACAATATAGTATACTACTAACTATACTGGTGGTCAGTGTGGTCAGGTCACTGGTCAGTCACACTGGCAGTGGCACTCCTGCAGCAAAAGTGTGCACTGTTTAATTTTAATATAATATGTACTCCTGGCTCCTGCTATAACCTATAACTGGCACTGCAGTGCTCCCCAGTCTCCCCCACAATTATAAGCTGTGTGAGCTGAGCACAGTCAGATATATATACATAGATGATGCAGCACACTGGGCTGAGCAGTGCACACAGATATGGTATGTGACTGAGTCACTGTGTGTATCGTTTTTTTCAGGCAGAGAACGGATATATTAAATAAAACTGCACTGTCTGGTGGTCACTGTGGTCAGTCACTAGTAAACTCGGCACTCTCTACACTTCTACAGTACTCCTAAGCTCCAGTAAATCAGGTCAATCTCTCTCTCTCTCTCTTCTAATCTAAATGGAGAGGACACCAGCCACGTCCTCTCCCTATCAATCTCAATGCACGTGTGAAAATGGCGGCGACGCGCGGCTCCTTATATAGAATCCGAGTCTCGCGAGAATCCGACAGCGTCATGATGACGTTCGGGCGCGCTCGGGTTAACCGAGCAAGGCGGGAGGATCCGAGTCTGCTCGGACCCGTGAAAAAAACCATGAAGTTCGGGCGGGTTCGGATTCAGAGAAACCGAACCCGCTCATCTCTAGTTAGTACATCCCACCCACACCCTGTAACATGGCAGTTAGGAGCTGTTTGGCTGGTACTTTATCTCCATCCGCTTTATTCCAAGGCTTAGTCAATAGACCCCTTACTTAGGGGTACATTTACTAAGCAGTGATAAGAGCGGAGAAGTGAGCCAGTGGAGAATTTGCCCATGGCAACCAATCAGCACTGAATTAACATTTCTAATTTGCATACTATAAAGTGATACAGAGCTGCTGATTGGTTGATGGGGAAATATCTCCACTGGCTCACTTCTCCACTCTTATCACTGCTTAGTAAATGTACCCCTTAGTTCTTAAATACTCCTTAAGTTGTCCAGAACATTTCAGTTCATCAGTAATGGATAAAGATCATTGATAATCATGCTTGTGACACCGGAATTATTCTCAAAGCTGTAGTCATCCAGTGTGTGCGGGTGGTCCTTGTACTAAAATGCACTTCTCTGGTGAACCACTGTTTTCTTCAAACTAAGTGACCTGGAAGGAAGATAATTATATACTGAACCCAGGGCTGGACTGGCCCACAGGGGCAAAGGGGTAACCCCCGGTGGGCCCCACTGTCTGTGGGCCCCTCCTCTTCTAGGGATCAGGTTCCAGACTGTCTACTTGAATTATACATTATATATATATATATATATATATATATATATGTTACCTTATACTGCACAGGACTATTGCTTACTTTCTACATGGCATTGCTGTTATTAATCTGGTACATTAGCATGCATGCACTAGAAGTATTTACTATATATATTTCAAGGGGCCCAGACAATGCATTCTTTCATGGTTAGGTAAATCAATGTGGTGGCTAGCCACACCCCCTCTGTAGGCTGGCCACACCCCTAAACATGGGCCCCTACTGATGCATTCCACTGGTGGGCCCTTCACGCCCCAGTCTGGAACCAATTGAACCTTTCAAATTAAAAAGCTATTAATTATACCCAATGATGTATTTGAATCCGCCTGCTTTTTTTCACCTAATTTACTATTTCTATAGAAAAACACATTTAAGCATTAAATCCATCCTGTATAAAACTGGTGCACCTTTTGTATTGTATCTTACCTTTGTAAAATTGATTATTGTCTAAAATATGATTTATAGCTGTCAATCAATAGGACTGAGGTATGCTAGCATAGAAACTGGAGATGTCAATACTACAAAAAGAATCAGAAGCAATAGGTACTGTGTAAGATATTGGAGCTTGTTGAGAACAATAACAGTAGATCCAAATAAATCAGCACTGACTAAAAAAGAGGCTTACAGGGTGATGTAATTGTCTGGTATTCCTTTATACAGCTTTGTTGGGCCCTTGTATGACCACTTAACAGGTATCTTGTCCTTTTTTGTTATCACGGTTAGACGGCGATGCAGTTAATATACCAGCTGTCTGGATACTGGCGTTCAGGAGACCGACACCAGGATCCTGACACCGGGATCCTGATAGCTGGTAAAATGCTGCCAGACAGAATCCTATCAAAAGCAGAGTAATACCAGTATGTAGGTGGGTCCATGCCACCAACCGAGTGGGAATATAACCTGTGGCAAGCACAGTGAGCACGCAAGGAGGCTCGCTGCATCGCTGTCCGTATAGTGAATGCCGGCATCCCATCTGCTAGTGAATGATATGTATTTAATTAGACGTTGTAATATCCTTTGAAGAATTAGGGAGCTATTTACTAGGCAATGATAAGAGTGGAGAAGTGAGCCAGTGGAGAAGTGCCCATGGCAACCAATCAGCACTGACGTAACATCTATAATCTGCATATTATAAAATTATATAGAGCTGCTGATTGGTTGATTGGGCAACTTCTCCACTGGCTCACTTCTCCACTCTTATCACTGCTTAGTAATTATCCCCCTTAGTTTCAAAAAGAAACCTTCGCTATTATTTGTATTTTCTTGGCTTAGAACCTGTTTGCCAGTGGTACCCTGGTACACCTTGTATTGGTTAAAATCACCATTGACTTCACTAATTATTTTTTTATTTTTTTTAATCTCTCCTATAGATTGCAAATTAGTGTGTGTGTGGTTTTTTTTTTTAAATCCTTTTAAAGCACAAATGTAATGGTGCCCATACACTTGTGCGATGCGCCACAACACGACATTGCGGGGTATCGCACCGGCAGTTGAACTGCCAAAGTGATTAACATGCGATCATGCGATAGATCGCATGGTAATCACGTGATGGACACTTCACAGCCGAGTGGGAGCGACCTCAGGTCGCTCCCGGCGGGTGTCCATCGCACATCGCAGTGCAATATATTGCATGTGTTTAAAAAAACACATGCGATCGCACTGTGATGCGAGAAATATTACGTGCAGCACACACTATCATGAGACGCGACATTTGACCGGCGTGCCCGCGCATCACATCTCATGGTACGTTAAATGTGCATACAATCCTTTGATTTTTCCCACAGATGCTGTCGAAGTCTAAGGATTGTATGCCCTATCGCACAAGTGTATGGGTTACATAAGAATCGTTTTTTCCATTGCTGGTTTTTAGAAATGTACCCAGTTACTAGTAAATTGTAAAGCGCAACTGAATATGCTGTGCTATGTAAGAAACTGTTAATAAATAAAATAATAAATACTTCAAGAAATACCTAATTCTCACTGATGCGTAGTAAAAAGATTTAAAAAAAGCACAATACATTGTATGTGAAAAAAGTTTGCTTTGTTATACACAACTTAGAAATAATGGTATTTTTATATTTTGGTTATACAGTAAACCTGAATCTTTAGAACATGGAAAAAACTGTGGCTATAATTGGTGCTGGAATCAGTGGACTTGCCGCTCTGAAATGCTGCTTGGAAATTGGGCTTCATGCAACTTGCTTTGAAAAAGGCAACTGTGTTGGAGGACTATGGAAGTTTATGGTACATTTCTCTATATTTGAATGAGTTTTTGTTAAGGAGACAATTGTTATATCTCATGAATACTAAAAAATAAATACATCTTTTTTTACAGCTTTATTCCCAGTAGTACTCAAAGCATTTGTAAAAGGTGAGGTTGCCATATTGGTTGCTGTCCTCATTAATGATTCACATCAATTTCTGGCACATTGGTCATTACCTAACAGTGTGGTTTTTGGACTGTGAGAGGAAACCAGAGCACCTTTAGAAACTCATGCAAACACATGGAAGAACACAGTGTTGGACTGGGGCATGAAGCGCCCACCAGGGGAATGCAGTGGTAGGGGTCCATGTGGTCAGCTGCCATATAGGCATAGCTAACCATTAGAGCAGAGGTGGCCAACCAGTCAGGGGCAAAGAGCCGAAAAATATCTGTAGTCAAGCCAAAGAGCCGGTATCATGATTGCACCAAAGGCGCGCACGCCCAAAATGGGGCGTGGCCTAACTAGCACAAGGCAACACAACTTTTTGTGCACGTGCCTTCAGTATGACGTTCGTAGGAGCATGACCATGTGTCACACCCCCTTTTTAGTTACACTGGGAGCAAGAAACACTGAAACTTTATACACATTACGGCAGGCAAGAGTCCCGATTTTACACATTATAACAGGCAGAGTCCCCTTTTACAGGAAGAGGGAGAGAGAAAGAGAGATTGTGTTATACTTACATTTGCAGCAGCATCCACCAGCCAGCTGTCATCTTGTCCATCCCGCTTCCTGCCCTATTCTGTGTTTCTTCGCAGCGTAGGGCACTGGGGGTGGCTGGGAGTGACAGGCAAGGGCGGAGAAGGAGAGGAGCAGGGAGGCTGCCCTGCTCACAGATGGCTGTGTCGGCCTTTCTTTGTAAGTGTAGCGATGGATATAAAGCTATCTCTGTCTCTCCATCAGGGAGGGGTCTCTGCTGCCGGTGTCAGGGAGCGGGAGGCAGGAGCTGCAGCTTAATAAAGAAAGCTGCATGCGGCTCAGCCACCGCTGCATTAGAGAGTCCATTGTTTGGGTCTCCTTTTCTATGAGGTGCTATATCGTTTACATAATCCTGGTTCTACCCCCCCCCCCCCTATTCCACCACTACCTGCTTGTGCACATCCCTACAACATTTCTCTTTCTGTACCTGTTAATAAATAATGTATAATATTTAATCTATGTGACTCGAGTGCTGTCCTAGGCGATCGGATTTCTGATGTTACGGTGTCTACTTTCATGTACAGTCAAACAACACTGGCACGCCCAATCTCGTCCGATCTTGGAAGCTAAGCAGTGTTTGGGCCTGATCAGTACCAGGGAGGGGGACTGCCTTGGAAGATCAGGTACTGTAAGGAATGTCATAATGACATCAAGCTAATTAGAGACCGACCTGATACCACTGAGTACCAAATAGGCTCACGCTGTACACGACCCACCGTATAAACATTTAATACGGAGGGTATTTTCACTATATGTTATCCATCATCACTATGTAGTAATCAAATCACCTCTACACATGCACCCCTGGTGTGTGGTTCGACCCACTATCTCTATGTAATCCCGTACTATTCACCCGTTCCTAATACCTTTTATTCCACTTATAATATTGTACCACCAGATGTCATCACATTAAATACACCCCCCCGCCGCCCCCCCCTCCCTCCCTCCCTCCCATATCCACCCCTCCACATACACAACTTTAATGGCATCGGCAGCACCATTATTTTTGCACATTAAGAGCAATCACCAACCCATAATAATGTAGTATTGATAAGCACCTGTAAATTAGTTCATGATGTATTATTGTATTATTGGATATGAACCACGTTTATATTCTATATCCAATCTGTCTCACTTAATTCAGCCATTAGATCCTCATCTCCCTAACCCCTGTATAACAGTGTTCCTATTTGCCTATATAAAACTGACAGGCATATGTTTTACCATTTTTTTCTGATTCTTATGCTTATATGGAACGGTTTCTATGGATACCGGCACACCATGTCTCTAGAAACTCCACCAAGATGGCCACCACATTTATATGGACTGCATTGGAATTCCCTACAACAGTATGGCCGCCACAATACTGAAGATGAAGGACCTCGAAGCTAAAGCACACAAAAAACTGTATCCTGTCACAAGAAATGCCGTGGACGCATGCGCAGTACGCGCGGGACGCCATCGACGCATGCGCACTGAAAAACCGGAAGTGGGGTGGAAGTATCCAAAGACACGTGACCCGCGATCCCCGTCACTGGAAGTGTGGCGGAAGTGCCGCACTTTGGTGTATATTCACTGTTAAAACATATAAATACGGTTTCTAAGCCTGAGAAACACTCGTTTGTCCATTTATATGAACCTTTAATGACTCCTATTGCCACTGCAATGTTAAAAACTGTATCCTTGACTGTGCTCCAGACTAATTGTTTTTTCAGGTCACATGACCAAGTGTGACATCACACCCCATGATCTAGCATATCAGGGCTATAAATAGGCTTGCCATTTCATTAGGTCCCTACCCTCTGAAGAAGTCTGATTGAGACGAAACGCGTTGGATTCCCTGTAGTGACCCCACTTGCCTATTTTAAAAGCTAAGTCTGAATTCCTTACCTTTTACAAAAAATGTTATACTTTTATCCTTACTTGTGAAATTTTCTGTATTTTATTCCACTTATATATTAAAAAACTTGTTTGTTAATTTTAGATATTTTTTGGCTCATAAATCTTAATCTTTTATTATTGATTTGTTTTAAACAACACTAGTCGCCGTTACCCATATCCCCCCATTCTTTATCTTTATAGCAGTATTGTGCCGGTACTGCATTTTTAAGGGTTGGCAGACCCCTCTAAGTTAGGGAAGTGTGTGTTTTTAACCAATTTCAATACGAATGCTCTTTTAACTCACTTTTTTACTGAGATTTTACCCCACAAGTGGCGCAATATCATCTTCTGTTACACAATTGTCTGTTGGTACATTGATATAGCAGCCTGGTGAGTCAGAACATCCAGTAGAGAACTAGAATGTTCAGGAATGTCGATCGTACGGTTAAAAGAAATGATTTATGCCAAAAGATATTTAATGAAAACAAACAGGTGGATACTCCAACACCAACACAAGATCTTGATGATCTATTCTGGGGTATGGAGAAACTTCTTATCAAAGAAGTGAAAACATGGTAGGACATCAAAGGCCTGGAACATTACATCACAGTAAACAGAGTACCCAGAGGCCTGAGACTCCTTAAACAACCAACCTTTGGCACCATGGATACAGAATTCATAGAAGAATGGGACTCCATCTTGCACAGGTGTTCAATAGATCTTATGAAATTGCTCATCCGGAAAAAGAAGAGTGCCCTGGAGACACTGGAGGTCGAAATAAAAGCTAAGGAATCTGAAATGATCGGATTCAAGGAAGGATAAGGAGGACTACATCATTAACGAAAAAGTACTTAACAAGAAGTTAGAGCATATAGAAGGGGATGTCATTAAAGGGAAAGAGAAGAAATTTCTTCAGGACAAAAATGACTACAGTCAAGGAAATATGAAGAACTGGAGCAGATTCAAGGCTCCTAGCCATCAGTCCAGTGGAGTGGGAAGGTATCAATGGAAGATGGTACCTAAGGGAAGAAACACCAGGACCATTAGTGAAGAATCCCCGTCAAACCCACACATCAAAACAGTAAACAGATTTTCGGCTTTACAAAGGAGAGATTCAACAGGTGATCAGGATTTTTTATCGGCAAGAACAGGTGCACGAGCAAAAGATATGGTGAGAAATATGGTGAGGGAGGACATCAGACAGGCGTCTCCCATGAAAAAAAAGACTTTTAGAAGAAGAGGAAAATGGGGCGGTAGGAGGGAGAGACCAAAAGAGAAGGAACCTATAGTAGTTGAACCACGGACAAAGGCATTTTCAATCTATCCACTCATACCTTAACAGAACCTGAGGTTACACTGCTCAGCAAGGGTCTGTCCTTTGCACCCACAAGTGGTTTGAACAGATTCGAAACCTTCATTGACTTGAATAAATTCGTGAGGAAATTGACTTTAAAAAGACATTTCTTACATAAGGAAGATGCAGTCATAAACAATTATGAGGAACATTCCAAATCCGGCTTAAAACCAACATCAAAGTATTATCCACTGGAGTCAAAGGGGAGCAATGTCAGTATTTTTTATGACTTGGTCAAAAAAGAATTATGTGACACAAAACTAAAGTCAGCTGAGGGAAAGAATTTGAGGAACAGTGAGTGTGAAGCCCTGAAGAAACTACAGTAAAACAACAACATAATCATAAAGCAGGCGGACAAAGGGGGGGGAGTGGTCATAATGGACCATGACCAGTACACCAAGGAAGCACTGAGACTTTTGGGAGATGTGAAATCTTACACACCACTTCAGGGTGACCCGAAAGAACCGTTCGTGGAAGAACTAAGGACCATACTTATACAAGGCTTACGGAACAACGTAATAAACAAGGAAGAATACCAGTATCTCATGCAGTCCAATCCAATCACCCCAGTCTTTTACTTCCTGCCCAAAATCCACAAATCCCTAACTAATCCACCAGGTAGACCAATAGTGGCAGGCATAGGCTCATTGACTTCCAACTTATCTGAGTATGTGGACATCTTTTTGAAGAACTATGTGACAGCACTGCCATCATATTTGAAGGATACAACATCGATTCTCAATATACTCAGAACAGTGGAGTGGAAGGATTCTTATATATGGGCGACAGTGGACGTTCAGTCCCTGTACACATGCATTGAACATTCCAAAGGCATAGCTGCATGTAGGGAATATTTGAACAACGATCCAACACTGACGTCCACCCATCGTGATTTTATTTGTGATCTTATGTTTTTTATCCTCAGCCATAATTATTTTAAATTTCTTAACCAGTTTTACCTACAATGCTGCGGCACAGCTATGGGGACGATTTTCGCCCCAAGTTTTGCCAACTTGTTCATGGGATGTTGGGAAAAAACACATGTCTACGGCTCTATGGCTTTTAAGGAGAATGTGGTGCTCTACAGACGTTATATTGACGATATCTTAATCATCTGGAACGGTACGGTCGAGTCTTTTAATGAATTTTTAAGCACGCTGGGAAACAATGACATGAATCTGACTTTTACCTCAAACATTAATGTCAAATCTGTCGAATACTTGGACCTGATTTTAACGGGGGAGAATGGAGGCGTCACCACTAAGAATTTTATCAAAGAGGTGGATATGAACAGCTATTTGCACTATCGAAGTAACCACCTCCAAAAGTGGAAAAATAACATCCCGGCATCACAATTTTCTAGAATTAAGCGGAATTGCACGAATCCTAAAGACTGTGAGGATCAGTTGGGGATCTACAGTAAAAGATTTGAAGACAAGGAATACCCAGGTCCCGTTCTGAAGGAAGCGCTGGAAAGAACGGGAAATGTGAATAGGGAGGAACTCCTGAGGTACAAACCAAGAGAAGTTAAAAAAGACACTGTTGCGTTCGTTACCACCTACAGTCAACACGAAAGGATCATCAGGAATTCGCTCAAAAACCACTGGAATGTTCTTCTCATGGACCCGGTTCTTAAGGAAGTCCTACCGCCCGAACCCTTACTCATCTTCAAGAAATCCAGGAACCTGAAAGACCACCTTGCACCGAGTCTACTTAAGGAGAAGTCCAACAGGAACACTCCAATGCCGAAATGTGTGGGTTCTTATAAATGTGGTAAATGCAACGTATGTAAATACTTGCATCGGAACAGAAAAACCTACAGTGATACGGCAGACAAGAAAGAATATATCATTAAAGAATTCATGAACTGTAACACGACGTCCGTAATATACCTACTGGAGTGCACATGTAAAAAGAAGTATGTGGGTAAGACCAAGAGACCGTTGAAAATGAGGATCCAGGAGCACATAAGGAACATTAAAAATAAAGTGGAGAGCCATACTGTTTCCAGGCACTTTACAGCACAACACAACTCCAATCCTGAGGACCTCACGTTCAAAGCAATCGAACATGTGTGTTTGGGAGAAAGAGGTGGTGACCTGGCGAACAAGCTCTCGAGAAGGGAGATGTACTGGATATTCCAGCTGCAGACCCTACAACCCATGGGTCTAAACGAAGGTTATGAGATTGCACCTTTTCTATGAGGTGCTATATCGTTTACATAATCCTGGTTCGACCCCCCCCCCCCTATTCCACCACTACCTGCTTGTGCACATCCCTACAACATTTCTCTTTCTGTACCTGTTAATAAATAATGTATAATATTTAATCTATGTGACTCGAGTGCTGTCCTAGGCGATCGGATTTCTGATGTTACGGTGTCTACTTTCATGTACAGTCAAACCACACTGGCACGCCCAATCTCGTCCGATCTTGGAAGCTAAGCAGTGTTTGGGCCTGATCAGTACCAGGGAGGGGGACTGCCTGGGAAGATCAGGTACTGTAAGGAATGTCATAATGACATCAAGCTAATTAGAGACCGACCTGATACCACTGAGTACCAAATAGGCTCACGCTGTACACGACCCACCGTATAAACATTTAATACGGAGGGTATTTTCACTATATGTTATCCATCATCACTATGTAGTAATCAAATCCCCTCTACACATGCACCCCTGGTGTGTGGTTCGACCCACTATCTCTATGTAATCCCGTACTATTCACCCGTTCCTAATACCTTTTATTCCACTTATAATATTGTACCACCAGATGTCATCACATAATATCCACCCCCCCGCCGCCGTGGACGCATGCGCAGTACGCGCGGGACGCCGTCGACGCATGCGCACTGAAAAACCGGAAGTGGGCGGAAGTATTCAAAGACACGTGACCCGCGATCCCCGTCACCGGAAGTGTGGCGGAAGTGCCACACTTTGGTGTATACTCACTGTTAAAACATATAAATACGGTTTCTAAGCCTGAGAAACACTTGTTTGTCCATTTATATGAACCTTTAATGACTCCTATTGCCACTGCAATGTTAAAAACTGTATCCTTGACTGTGCTCCAGACTAATTGTTTTTTCAGGTCACATGACCAAGTGTGACATCACACCCCATGATCTAGCATATCAGGGCTATAAATAGGCTTGCCATTTCATTAGGTCCCTACCCTCTGAAGAAGTCTGATTGAGACGAAACGCGCTGGATTAATAACAGCAATGCACTGCAGAAAATATGCTAAAGTCCTGTAGTGTAGTATACTGTATGTATAATCTATAATCAAGTGCACAGTCTGGAACCTGATTCCTAGAGAAGGGGATTGGGCCTGCAGGCAGTGGGGCCCACCGGGAGTTTCCTCTATGCCACTGTGGGCCAGTCCGACCCTGGAAGAACACAAAAACCGTCACACAGATAAACTCCTGTTTGGAACAGAGATGAACAGTTCGGATTCCAAGGAAGACAAACTGCTCCAGGATCCGTGTCCACCTGTGCTGCGGCTCAGGTGTTCCCGCCTGACTTTGATCCCACTTTAAGGCTGAACGTCATCCTCCCAGCATCGGATTGACAATGCTAAATTCCCTTGTCGTATAAACAACCCTTTATGAAGCTAAGAACACTGTACGCTGTTTACTTAAGAAGTACCGTAATGGTACGCTAGTTGCGTAACGATCGCTCAGCCGTAGGCGAGACGCTCAAGCGTCACGTTCGCTCACGGCCCAGTGATCACAGGACACGTTATTGGCTATGACTAGAGTAACGATTCGCTATGGCGTAGCGGACGCTCGAGACCACGAGGAGATCACCAGCGGCGCAGACGCTCACAACGCTATACCTTTATGTCTAAACCTTATACCAATGAAATACACGGAATACCTTAATGTGAATACAGGGTGTAAGTGCAACCTTGTGTAACCTGACTAACTACAAAGCTGCTTGAGCGTCACCGACGCTCAAGTGAACACTTAACCCTATAGGAAATACACAGATACTGGTTTAGGGTCCAAAGCCTATTAACTGTATTATATCTAGTATACTTGTAAAAAGGGGATAA
Organism: Pseudophryne corroboree; assembly: GCF_028390025.1. NCBI lineage: Eukaryota > Metazoa > Chordata > Amphibia > Anura > Myobatrachidae > Pseudophryne > Pseudophryne corroboree. The sequence continues at coordinate 184,425,921 of NC_086452.1, read as the reverse complement.
CAGTACAAATGATACACTACAATATAACAAAGACTTCCTAACCAAAATACAATACTATCTAATACAATACAATACTAGTCTAGGGGAGATACGAGAGAAAGAGAAGGGAAAGAGAGAGAGAGAGAGAGATGAGAGAAATTGGCTCACAGAAAGACAATGATTACGGAGAGAAACTTACGCACAGGGTAAACGATCGCATGCGCCTGGACATCCAGCACCCGATTTTCAGCAATGAGAACCGTTGAAGAGTGAGAGCTGGATGTGGTCGGCCTGCCTATTTATGCCCCACACACAATGCAATCTCATAGTCCCTACAATCCCATTGTCCATTGGATGAAGGAATTCGACCCTGTATCACAACAAAAGGTCATAGGTTGATTCATACAGGTGGGCTGTGACGATTTCAAACAGCTCAGGTGGGTGGGGAACTAGGTTTCCCGCCGCATACCTGAGTATGAGTAAATAGTAGAAATGGACATAAACTTCTTATGTCCATAACTATTCGCACGAGCGATTAATACGCTCCAAACCAACACCGGAATATTGCTAATTAAATACTCTTCCGATGGGTACCAAACACTGCTGTATGAGTCTTGTTAGACCCTTCGTACGATACAAAGAGGGATTACTTTAAACAGGGACCTTCTATATTAACCAAACTTTCAGAAACTATCAAAGGGACCATGATCTATAAACTACATTAATTGTGAAAATATGTAACGAATGAGTCGCACGCTACGACTACATAAACTCTACCGTAAATACGCATACCGCGCCTGCGAGTGCACGCTATTGCGGGTATGCGCCTTCACGGGAGAGCGTACGCATGCGCAGCACGGACCAGTGTGCGGTGCAAATATGGCAACGTGCATAGAGACATTTTTCTGACTTTGACAGTCCACCCTTTGGCAGTCAATAATAACTGCCACAAAACATTTAAGGAGAAAAATGCAAGTCAGGGGTTAATTGATTTCCATGGTTGGGTAAGGGAGGAGAGAGGAGAAGGTGTGAAGAGGGTATGACCTAGTGAGATAGCAGAAGCATGTGTGTATGAATCCATGTTTGGGGGGTCATGTATCATCGTGCCGTACGTGTTGTACATCAAGCTTCGAGGTATTGCGAAGTATACATTTGAATTCCTTCTTATCCTGTGGTACAGGTCTGTGGATGGGCTGTCAAACTTTACCGAGCTCTTTTCGGATTTTGAACAAAATGGGGAGCACATTTTAGTTGATGATACATGAATGGGGAAGGTATGTGGTTGCTGATATCTGTGCCTGTATTCCCTATCGTCTATGTGTGTCATTACCTGAGGGTTGTAGAGATGAAGATAAAGAACACTTATGGAAAATGCAATGATATTCTATGTCAGGGAAATGTACATCTGTCGTCGAAGTTGTGTTCGGTATCTGTTGAGAGTCGTCTTCTTTGCGCTGTATTGCTCCTTGGGCATGAGCAAATAGCTTTGTCTGAGCCATCAGATTTACAAAAAATGTTGGGCTAGCGTGAGTTTAAAAGTACTAGGGAAACTGGGGATCCATGGCAAAGTTCATCAAGTGTCCATTTCTCAAGTGGTCAAAACTTCATCTTTGGTGCTTGTCTGTTGTCTGTATAGCGTCTCGTCAACTTTCTCGTCCAAGGGGGTCTTTGTATCTTGGAGAAAAGCAGAAAAACAGGTGAAAGAAACGGACCGTATAATCGCATTTTCATCACATTCGGGTTTCTATTATTGGGTCATAAATCAAATCCAGGTTAATTACAGTTTCCTCGCTCCTCAAGCTCATCACTCTTGTACTTTGTTTGCACCTCATTAAAGCCTGCCCGCATCTAAATATCAATCCAATCGATATAACGACACCCAAGATACATAGTAGAAACTTTCCAACATCCATTATGACTCCTTGAGCCCAGTCTCCTAAACCGGAGAACCAATTTCGCGGGTTCAACCATGACACCCAACCAGTCAGCTCATTACCTACAGCAGCAAGGGTGAGATTGTGTTTCCGACGAAATTCCCACTTTAATTGGAGAATGTCGTCCCTCTTTTGGTCTATGACCTCTACCGGATCCTCGGTGCTATTCGTGATATAAGTGCAACACTTTATGCCGTACTGTGTTGCCAATGTAACACAATATCCGCCTGTTACTGCTGTAAGATAATTAAGAACCATCCTATGCTGAACTAGTTCTGTTTTATAAGCTTGAAGTTCTCTTCCAGTGTATCTAAACGTGTCATCATACATTTCAGTGATATTATCTAACAAATTGGCGAGTGCGGAAATGTATCTATAATTCATCACTCCTCGAGCGGTGCGAGTGAAATCTAACGCTACCAGAACCTGAATCCCGGTGGATTCATGGATAAGATCGGAGGCCGGATGCTCTAACCTTTCTGACAGTTGTCTTTTAACTCGGTGCTCGTAATGAGTGTGAGTATAAGGAGCTTGGGCACCACGGTGTATGTCCTTCATTTTGTCATGTGTTACAGTCATCACTTCAGGCAATACTTTTCCAATATAACACAATCCTTCAGAGTTTGGGGCAAGCCACTTGTACGCCTTTCTCCCGCATATGAAATATGCGTCATCGGGGAGAACATATGGGACGGAGAAGGACATGACCATGTTACAAACCTTCCAGGTGAAATCTCCTGACCCTAATTCTTCCATCTGCTTAATGCACGTATCAGTTTGTACGATATGTGCACAGTATCCTGGTGATACCTCTCCAACTCTAGTAATCCTATTTCCTAAGGTATATCGATACCGAAAAGATTTTCCTCTACTGGCTATGTGGCGTACCAGCTCTGTATCTGTAGGCATTCTATCTGCTCTGTGTGAAAAGGTCATGGTAAGGTTGCTCCATGACACTTCCCAATTTCCCGGTTTTCTGGGATTGGAGATATTGAAACATAAGAGGGACCTATCCACATGGTATTGGTGGAGCTTCAAACTAGGAGGGCTGGAGATATTAAACCTCCGGTCCATCGGTCTCCCACCACTTAGCTCAAGTACCTCCCCTAACGTTAAAGGAAATGGTACTAGCCCTGATTTGCTATGACCCTGAGGTACTTGAGAGCATACCCAACAATCTGTTTGGTTTAACACATTACCCACTAAAGAGTGATAGTCACTCAATGGATGCCGGTCTATATGGATATTAAAACTGGATTGGCATTTCTTTATGCATCCATCTTCAACCAGATTATCACAGAGCCTACAGATACAATTTTCTTCAGCTAACAATCCATCACAATTTCTTCTATCGGATCGTTTTCTGATACTCGCCTTTGCTTGTTGGTTTGGTTGATCTTGGAAAACTACGCCTCCATCATCATAATCGGAACCCATTCCAGAACCTCTCTCGACCTCTATGGTACTCTCGCCGGAACAGACTGCTCTGGTCAACATCATGGTTAACATCAAAATCCGGATCACAGTCTCTTGGGGCAAGTCCATCTTTGAGGAGGAAATAGAGAAGAATGAGAAGGGGGGAAAAAGAAATTTCAAGGAAGAGGGGATGGGAAGTGGAGAAAAACAATAAAAGGGAGAAGGGAGTCGACAACTGCTTTCGGTCTTCAAGGCTCAGGTGCCGCCTCAGTCCTCCTGGAACAGACACTCCAGTGATACAACCTCTACCGTCTGTTCCTTATCACGGGACTTCTCTGGATCAGCAACCTTTTTGCAGTGGGATGAATGGACCCAAGTCTCTCTCTCAGCCACCTTCAATGCTGTGGTGCTAGTCAATAAGACCTGGTATGGTCCTTCCCATCTATCAATAAGACAACCTGAGCGTAGAAAATTTCGTATCATTACATAATCCCCAGGTTCAATGTCATGACAATTACTATCTGGTAAATCAGGAATCATCAACTTCAGATTATCATTTTGATTCCTCAACTGCTTACTCATGTTAATCAAGTACTTTACAGTTACTTCATTGTTACATTTCAAATCATCCTGGGGGTTAATCATGACATGCGGTTGTCGACCAAACAAGATTTCAAAAGGAGACAGATTAAGAGGGGACCTGGGAGTGGTTCTGATGCTATACAAAACAATGGGTAAAGCTTCTGGCCACGTCAATCCTGTCTCTGCCATTACTTTACTCAATTTATTTTTAATAGTGCTGTTCACTCTTTCGACCTTCGCGCTCGCCTGTGGACGGTACGGAGTGTGCAGCTTGCTATCAATTCCCATCAACTTACACATTCCTTGAAAGACATCACCTGTAAAATGGGTACCCCTATCACTTTCAATGATTCTAGGGATACCATATCTACATACAAATTCCTGCACAATTTTCTTAGCGGTAAACATAGCGGTATTTGTAGCTGCTGGAAAAGCTTCGACCCAATTCGAGAAAACATCTATACAAACAAGTACATATTTCAAATTTCGACATGGGGGTAATTGAATGAAGTCGATTTGTATTACCTGGAAAGGGCCGCCGGCAGGTGGGATATGGGATGGTTCTGTAGGTATTGCTTTTCCAATATTCTTTCTCAGGCAGGTAAGGCATGACATTGCTCTCTTACTCGCATGAGAGGAGAATCCTGGGGCGCACCAGTATGCTCTTACCAATTTGCACATCCCCTCCTTGCCTAGATGAGTCAGCCCGTGAGCTGCTTCAGCCAGACATGGAAGGTATGCCCTGGGGGCCACTGGTTTACCATGTCCATCCGTCCAGAGCCCTGAGGACTCCTGGCCATATCCCTTTGCCTTCCAGACTGCTCTTTCCTGTGTGGAACACAAATTCTGCATCTCACACAACTTTTGTGTGTTGATGGTATTAAATACCATCAGTTGTGTGGTGTCTGTCTGTATGGGGGTAGCAGCTGCAAGCTTTGCGGCTTCGTCTGCTCGGCTGTTACCAAGGGATACTGGGTCTTGGCTATATGTATGTGCTTTACATTTGATAACAGCCACTCTGTCGGGTTCCTGTATCGCTGTTAGAAGCCTTTTTATATACGCTGCATGCGCTATTGGTGTACCAGCTGCCGTCATGAAATTTCTGAGACGCCATAGCGCTCCGAAATCATGTACTACCCCGAAGGCGTATCTAGAATCGGTGTAGATATTGGCTGACTTACCCTTAGCCAATTCACATGCTCTGGTTAGGGCGACCAGTTCAGCAACCTGGGCTGAGTGAGGTGGGCCTAGCGGTTCCGCTTCTATGGTGCCTTGGTCATCTACGACTGCGTATCCAGTACACAAGTCTCCCGAGTCTGACTGTCTATGACAACTACCGTCCGTGTAGAACGTTAGTTCTGCATCTTCCAGTGGGTTGTCACTGATGTCAGGCCTTGCGGTGAAATTTTGGGTCAAATATTCCATACAATCATGTGTATCTCCCTTTGCATTAAGTCCTCCTTCCCCATCACTCTCACCTTCCACCCTTTGTGCCTGACCAGGCACACCTGGGAGAATAGTTGCAGGATTTAATGCGCTGCATCTCCTTATGGTGATGTTTACTGGGGCCATTAATGCCAATTCCCATCTTGTAAACCTTGCAGATGAGACGTGTCTGGTTTGGGCAGAATTCAATAAGGCAGATACCGCATGTGGTGTATGGATTGTGAGGTTGTGGCCTAGCACGACATCTTCGCTTTTCGTCACTAGCAATGCTATCGCCGCAACGCTACGCAAGCATGTGGGGAGGGATCGCGCTACCGTGTCTAGCTGGGCGCTGTAGTATGCGACTGGCCTGCTGGCGTCACCGTGTTTTTGGGTTAGTACACCTGCTGCGCACCCAGCACTTTCTGTTCCGTATAGTTCAAAGGGTTTCCCATAGTCTGGCATACCTAGTGCTGGTGCCTGCGTTAGGCACTGTTTGAGTCTCTCAAATGCTGTTTCGGATTCGTCTGTATGCGAAATCCGGTCAGGTTTGTTTGAAGAGACCATTTCCTGCAAAGGTAACGCCAATATGGAAAACCCTGGGATCCAGTTACGGCAATACCCACACATTCCTAAAAACGTCCTGATCTGTTGCTGGGTTTGTGGCAGTGTCATGTCTCTAATGGCTTGGATTCTATCAGCGGTCAGGTGTCTCAGTCCTTGTGTTAGACAGTGTCCCAAATATTTTACCTTAGTTTGGCATAATTGTAACTTGTCTTTGGAAACCTTGTGACCTGTGTCTGAAAGATGAAACAGGAGCTGTTTCGTATCCTTCAGAGATGCTTCCAGTGAATCTGAACACAGTAATAAATCATCCACATACTGTATCAATACTGATCCACTCTCTGGTTGGAAAGACTGTAAACAATCATGCAAAGCCTGAGAAAATATACTTGGACTATCTATGAAACCTTGGGGTAACCGAGTCCACGTGTATTGGACTCCTCTGTATGTGAATGCAAACAAATATTGGCTGTCAGGGTGCAGAGGTACCGAAAAGAAAGCGGAGCAGAGGTCAATAACAGTGAAAAATTTGGCAGTGGGAGGAATTTGCATTAGGATGACAGCTGGATTAGGCACTACGGGGAACTGACTCTCAACTATTTTGTTAATCCCCCTTAGATCCTGCACTAGCCTGTAACCCCTCCCCCCACTCTTTTTAACAGGGAAGATGGGACTATTGGCTGTGCTGGACGTTCTTACCAGAATGCCCTGTTGCAGCAAGCGTTCTATTACTGGGAAAACTCCTAACTCCACCTCTGGCTTCAGAGGATACTGTGGGATTTTTGGAGCTATCCTACCATCTTTTACTTGTACAACTACTGGAGCTACGTTTGCCATTAATCCAGTGTCCTGTCCATCTTTTGTCCAAAGTGACTCTGGTATCTGAGATATCATCTCTTCTACTTGGGATGGGTTCCTATTTGTCATAATGGAATGTGACATTAATTTTGATGGGGAGTCTAACATGTCTCGTACCTCCTGAGCGTGATTCTCAGGAATGTCCAAGAATACACCTTCAGGAGTACAATAAATGACGCAACCCATTTTACATAGTAAGTCTCTACCCAGGAGATTAGTTGGTGCTGATGCAGCCAGCAAAAAGGAATGCTTGGTATGCAAAGGCCCTATTGTAATCTCGGCTGGTTTGCTAACAGGGTAGTGCTGGACTACTCCTGTTACTCCCATGGCTGGAATTGTCCTACCAGTGGTTCTCATGCCCACTGTCGAATTTATCACTGACTTGGCCGCCCCTGTGTCTACAAGAAAGTTTAAAGTTTTACCAGCTACATTGATTGCAATCTCTGGTTCGCTTCCAAGACTGGCAATCAATTTAACTGGCTGCAGATTACAGGTGTGGCCACACCCCTATTGGGTATGCTGACCTCCCTGAATCCCATTGGCAGCAACTACTTGTGGGGGAGTTAGCTGGGAACTACCAGAGGCCTGCCAGTCTCTGTTCGGGGGATATCTTTTTGTTTCCCCTGTATGTGGCTCAAAACTCCGCCTCTGTGGACCCTGCTCCCAATGTCGTGTGTTGTGTTGTTGTCTAGGGGGTTGAAAAGATCTTTGTACATTCTTTGTTCTACATTCTCGTGCAAAGTGTCCCGGTCTGTTACAAGAAAAACATGTTATTACACTTGCCTTACCCACAGGATTCGGTGGTACATACGCAGGCTGCCTTGTGGTCAGCGCCTGTATACTTACGGACATCAACTTATCACTTTGCGACTCCCTGTGTCTAGTGATGTTTTTGTCGTGATCAACAGCAGCCTCTCTCAAGGTGGACACTGACAGACCTCGCCAACATGGTTGTGTGGTCTGTACCCTAGCCTTTAATGTTTCTTTCAAACCATCCATCAGTACAGATACTGCTACTTCTCGATGGTTTGGGTTGGTCTTAATGTCTTCTATACCAGTGTATTTTGCCATTTCTGATAGTGCCCGGTGGAAATATTCTGCTGCCGTTTCGGACTCCTTTTGCTTAATGGAAAATATTTTATTCCATTTAACAACGGCTGGGAAATACTCCTTTAACTGTAAATTTATCCTTTTTACATTATCCTGGTCGTACACATCTGTAAGCGGTACATCTTTATCTAGTCCACAATCAGCCAAGAATTTAACTGAGTCGACATTGGAAGGTAAGCAAGCTCTTAGCACTATCTGCCAATCCTTATTATTGGGCTCTAAAGTGTTTCCTAGATCCCTGATGTATTTTTGGCTTGCCACTAAATCTTTTCTGGGGTCTGGGAATTCAGACACTATGGTCCTCAATTCCATTCTAGTGAACGGGCAATACATGGCAATGTTCCTGACGGGTGTGGCTCCTGATGCATCTGTTTTCCCATTGGGAACTACTATCACCTTTACAGGAGCAATTCTAACAGCCTCATTCTGCGTAGATTCTACAACTTGTGGTACAATTGTTTCAGTGTAGTGCATGGTGCCGTACTTACCCGTTGACACGACCTCACCTATCCCTCCGCTAGGGGCCTTCACTAATCTCGTGGGTGGTGCAGTTCCCACTGTGGTTTCTGATATGGTGGCCGCTAGAGAGAGCGCTGAAATTGTTGCCGAATCTTCTTCTTGATCACACTCCTGAGGAAGGTTCAAAACAGGGTACATCTTGCACGGGTTAATACTTGCATGAGTTATTTGGTTAACATCATTAACATTTACAGGGTTACTAAGAGTTTGTGTTTTACAACCCAGTGCGTTTCTCTCCGTAATCAACTTCTCTCCTGCAATGTATGGTGGAGGTGGAGCTGTGGCTATCAGCTTCCTGACTGCCCCAGATCCCGCCGCCAGAGCCAAACCTCTCTGTATCTCACCTTCCTGGTGCCATAACTGTAAGTAATCATGATGCTGAATTCGTCTCTTTGATGATTTTACGAGACATATCCTCCTCCTTAAATTTTGTAACACGTCTGGACTGAAGCTACCTATTCTTGGGAATTTGTCCCTGTCTTGTACAGTCATTCTCTCCCATTCATCACATAAAGATTCTGTGTGACTTCCGTATTTTTCACACATGATGTACCTTGCCGACCCAACGGGTCGGTTCTCTGAATCAACCCGAACCGAGGTTGATCGCCCCCTACCTGAACAACTGGCCCCCATAATCTGCAGGTGTTGCTTACTACTCCTGTGATCTTTATATCACGGTCTTCAGCGAACCCTTACAGCAAACCAAATTGTCCAAAAATAGGCCGGCGGTGGCGGTTTACCGAGTACCCCACTCACTCGCCCACCTCGACCAATACGACCTGATCACACCGATATGGTGCTGGCGTACTCGATACAGGGCCCCTATGGAACCTTCAGTTTACTGGAACATATGAGGGTTACCCGCAGGACACTTACTCTTTCCAGTAAAGGTGGGGTTGTTAGATAGTTCCTGAGTGACCAGCGAACTTCCCTTCCAAAAATAAAAAATTACACAAATCACGTCAGAATGTACAGATAGCGTTTGTGACCACTTTACTCTAATGGTATTAGGTCAGATTACTAACTACTGCACACAATTACGTGCGGTCCAATCGTTCAGTACATAAGCACTACTTGTCATGTACTGAAAGATCAATGGAATCGATGTTTCCGGCCGCGATTCCTTCAGCAAGAGCTTATGGCCTATATGGGTTCTGCACCAACACCCCAGGCGTTGTGCCACTGGACTTTTATAGCGGACCTCTTTGTCTATTTTACCTGTTACCTTATGACCTCCTGGTCTGTTACCGTCTGTTAATGACCTCCTGGTCTGTTACCTTATGACCTCCTGGTCTGTTACCTTATGGTCCGCTATACTCTAATGCTCAAATATTATTTAACCAAGGATGCCTCCCTAGCCACCGTATATGTCACTTACACGTGTGTCCCTTGACGAGTACCCGACTTTCCTTTTGGTTCAACCTCTTAAGTTATATAAACTTATGTAATAAAAAACACACTCACTCAACACATGTACACTTTGTTTCTATATCTATTTCTGCGCAGAAATTGTCTTCAGTCCAACAGTGTTACTAATTAGGAGCAGGATCTGTTAAACTAAATTTCAGATTTTTCCAAAAATAGATTTGCGTTATTTACCGCGTCGCGTTATTTACCGCTGTGCGTTACTTATCGCTTTTGCGCTAATTATCGCTTTGCGCTAATTCAACTTTTCGTGACTTGAGCTACGTGGGCGTAACCAGACGCTACGTTGCGTAATGTACGCTGCGTGCGTCTGCCGTTTGGATTGCGTACGCAAGTCTTTTGTTAGGGACACGTGTACGCAAAACAAAGATCCACCGTAACACAATTTCTACCTTTATCAATGTAGATGATCCCTGATCATCTACCGCACACCACACTGACTGTCTTATCTCCCAGACAAGCCGTGTGTTGGTCTATACTTTAACTATTACCTCTACTATGAAATAACAGCAAATCTCTTTTTGCACTTTCTATCAACTATAAAACTTGGCAAACAGGAATAGTGATATACGAAATTTGAAAAAGAAATGCAGATAAATGTATGTGTGCGTGTATACGCAAGACAGAAGAGAAATAAAACAGTTTTAAAAGACACAAGCGTTTTGTTCTTACTTCCGGTTCCTGGATTCCTTCAGCACTCTTTATCTAAGCGAAGCAGACGCTTATCCCGTCAGCACTGCGAGACAACCTCCCACCCTTTGCTGGGGGGATAATGTCTGCTGATCTACCTAGTGCAGATATGAGAAGGAAAGGACGAGTCCCCAATTGACAATGCTAAATTCCCTTGTCGTATAAACAACCCTTTATGAAGCTAAGAACACTGTACGCTGTTTACTTAAGAAGTACCGTAATGGTACGCTAGTTGCGTAACGATCGCTCAGCCGTAGGCGAGACGCTCAAGCGTCACGTTCGCTCACGGCCCAGTGATCACAGGACACGTTATTGGCTATGACTAGAGTAACGATTCGCTATGGCGTAGCGGACGCTCGAGACCACGAGGAGATCACCAGCGGCGCAGACGCTCACAACGCTATACCTTTATGTCTAAACCTTATACCAATGAAATACACGGAATACCTTAATGTGAATACAGGGTGTAAGTGCAACCTTGTGTAACCTGACTAACTACAAAGCTGCTTGAGCGTCACCGACGCTCAAGTGAACACTTAACCCTATAGGAAATACACAGATACTGGTTTAGGGTCCAAAGCCTATTAACTGTATTATATCTAGTATACTTGTAAAAAGGGGATAACAGTACAAATGATACACTACAATATAACAAAGACTTCCTAACCAAAATACAATACTATCTAATACAATACAATACTAGTCTAGGGGAGATACGAGAGAAAGAGAAGGGAAAGAGAGAGAGAGAGAGAGAGAGATGAGAGAAATTGGCTCACAGAAAGACAATGATTACGGAGAGAAACTTACGCACAGGGTAAACGATCGCATGCGCCTGGACATCCAGCACCCGATTTTCAGCAATGAGAACCGTTGAAGAGTGAGAGCTGGATGTGGTCGGCCTGCCTATTTATGCCCCACACACAATGCAATCTCATAGTCCCTACAATCCCATTGTCCATTGGATGAAGGAATTCGACCCTGTATCACAACAAAAGGTCATAGGTTGATTCATACAGGTGGGCTGTGACGATTTCAAACAGCTCAGGTGGGTGGGGAACTAGGTTTCCCGCCGCATACCTGAGTATGAGTAAATAGTAGAAATGGACATAAACTTCTTATGTCCATAACTATTCGCACGAGCGATTAATACGCTCCAAACCAACACCGGAATATTGCTAATTAAATACTCTTCCGATGGGTACCAAACACTGCTGTATGAGTCTTGTTAGACCCTTCGTACGATACAAAGAGGGATTACTTTAAACAGGGACCTTCTATATTAACCAAACTTTCAGAAACTATCAAAGGGACCATGATCTATAAACTACATTAATTGTGAAAATATGTAACGAATGAGTCGCACGCTACGACTACATAAACTCTACCGTAAATACGCATACCGCGCCTGCGAGTGCACGCTATTGCGGGTATGCGCCTTCACGGGAGAGCGTACGCATGCGCAGCACGGACCAGTGTGCGGTGCAAATATGGCAACGTGCATAGAGACATTTTTCTGACTTTGACAGGATTCTCACAGGATTTGGATTCTATTTAAAGCACCGGGACTCTTTGCCATTTCACTCTAAAGCATGCTGCTGTATGTTGCACTTTACTCTGCTGTATTGGCTGTGCTGTGTCCAAACTCTAGGCGAACGGAAGCAAAGGAGAAGTCATCATACTACTAAGGGCAGGCAGCCACTGGAAGAGTTAAACAGTAATGAGTGAAAGGAGATGCTGGTATAGATATTCACTACATAGGAGAGATCTGTATTTGAAGTGTGAGAGAAGAAGGTTGTGAGAACAGGTGGGCAGAGGGCTCTGCTCCAATCTAGGGGATGGGGGCAGACAGACAGGTGACATGAGGTGTGAGCAAGCGAAAGACGGACTGATGTAAGGAAGTAAGCAAGGCATAGCTGGTCAAGGTATAAGGCAGTGGGTTGGGAGAGTGGCCTCGAAATTAGGTTATGCGGAAGGGTACGCTTTGATGAACAGGTGGGTTTTCAGCACCTGTTTGATGCTTTGCAAGGTTGGGGAGAGTGTAATAGAGCATGGGAGCTCATTCCAGTGAAGGGGGCAGCACAGGTAAAATACTGGATACACACATGGGATGCAGTGACCAATGTAGAGGAGAGGCAACTGTTATTGGCAGACCGGAGTGGGCGGGAGGGAGTATGTAGGGAGATGAGGTTGGAGATGTAGGGAGCAGTGGAGTTAGAGAGGGCCTTGTACATGAGGGTGAGAAGTTTGATGGGGATTATGTAGGGGAATGAGAGCCAGTGCAGGTTTTGTCGAATAGAGGAGTGGCAGATGTGGAGTGGCCAGCTGCAGAGTTGAGAACAAATCAGAGAGAGTGAGATGAGAGCATAGGAGGCCAGAGATATTAGGGATGGTGGAGACCCTGGATTGGGGGAGGGGGAGCAGAGGAGTTTGGTTTTGTCCATGTTGAGCTTCAGGGATTGCTCGGACATCTAGGAGGAGATGGTGGAGAGGCAGCTGGATACCCGAGAGAGCACAGAGAGGGAGAGGTCAGGAGAGGAATGGTATAGTTACGTATCATCGATGTAGAGGTAGTATTGAAAGCAGAAGGAGCTTATGAGCACACCCAGGGAAGAGGCGTACAGGTAGAATAGAAGTTGGCCCAGGAAAGAGCCCTGTGGTACACCGACGGGAAGGATGGAAGACATTGAGGTGGAGTAGGAGGCATACATCAAGATGGAGCAGTTAGTGTTGTAAGAGGTGAACCAGGCAAGGACTGTGCTGGAGAGGCCAATGGTCTGGAGGGCGTGGAGAAGGAGAGGATGATCCACAGTTTCAAAGGCAGCAGAGATGTCCAGGAGGAGATGGGAGGAGATTTCATGATGGATTGCTTACATTTTTAGAGGAAAAGAAGGCAAAGTCTGACAGTGAGGGAGGATGGGAAGGGAGGAGGGGGGGGTCTGAAGCAGAGTGTTGAAATTATGAAAGAGGTGGCGGAAACTGGAGGACTGAGAAGCGATGAGTGATTGGAAAAAGTGTTGCTTGGCGAGGTAGAGGGCAGAGCTATAGGAAGAGAAAATAAACTTGAAATGGAGGAAGTCCACCAGAGAGTGAGATTTCCTTCAGAGACGCTTGGTAGTGCATGAGCATATTTCAAAAAATGGGTCAGTGCGGAGTGTCAGAGTTGGGGTTTAGATCGATGGATTGGGACAGAGGGGATGGGGCAACAGTATCGAGTGTGGAGGTGGAGTTATAGAAAGAGGCCGCCTGGTTGGGGGCAAGTCATGATGGATAGTGGAGAAAGGAGTGAGGAGTGTATCGAGGGAGGAAAGTGGGGTCAAGAGACCAGAGATTGCATCTGGTGATGGTTGGTCTGGGTGTGGGGAGGAGAGGAGGAGATGAGAGGGTAAAAGAGAATAGATAATGGTCAGAAAGGAGGAAGGGAGAGTTAGAGAAGTCAGATAACACCCGTGGGTGAAGACAAGGTTGAGGGAGTGGCTGAGTGTCCGATTATGTGTTGCAGTTACTGTGCCATAAACCCCCTAACACACTTCCATACATCCACCCCTTAGGACCTTATTCAGAGATGGACGTGGATAGCTGTATATGCAGCCAGATTTGCGTCCATCTCCTCTCTAGCACAGAGCATGTGTGACGGGCCGCCTCCCGATGTCATTGCGGACACATAGAATTAAAGTTTTTATTTTTAATCGGAGTGGCTGCGTGTGAAGTTACGCAGCCGCCCCAAAAATGCTCTTGGCCCGCCCCTGCTCGGCCCGCCGCCATGCCACCCCCTAATGCCACATTGCTGCCCTGCGAACGCCCGCCGTTGTCAATCGTACGGCGGCCACATGCTTCCAGGATACAGCTGCAATGTGTAAGATTGCGCACTGCAGTCAGTGTGCCTGTGCAGACTACCTGAATGCAGCCACTGCGTACAGAAGCATGGCTGTGTTTGTCTGAATGACCACCACAATACCAAGCCCTCTTTTATTATTGCATTTTTTCCTAATTGTTTCAAATTATAATTAGCTGAGCAATACACATTTGCTATATAAATAATTGTAAATGTACAGTATAACAAAACAAATCTCATATTTCTATGTTCTACATAGGATCATGCGGAAGATGGGAGGGCTAGTATCTACCGCTCTGTTTTCACCAATGCTTGCAAGGAAATGATGTGCTATCCGGACTTCCCTATACCTGATGAGTACCCAAACTTCATGCATAACACTGTGTTCTTGGAGTACTTGAACCTTTATGCCAAGCATTTTGATCTGTTCAGAAATATTAAGTTTAAGGTAAGAATTTGTATAATGTCAAATTGTTGTAGTAGTTTGACACATAAATTATATTAATCTAGTGTGTCACTTATTTTTATTGTTGTATTCTTTGTGTTAATGATTATAGATGGCTTTGACTGCTTTTTCAGATATTGTGGAGGGATATCCTTCACGCACAGCAGCAATCAGATCTGAATTATCCCTATGGTTTTTGCTGCAATCAGGTCTGAATTACTGATAACTGATAACTTTGGGCCAACAGTAATGAAACATGCGTCCAAGTGCCTAATGGGAAATTCCTCACTGCATATAATAGCAAAGGTTGATTAACAAGCAGCTATAGTGATCTAATAGGATCTCCTAGAAGGCAATTGGGAAAATGTACAAAAGAGTGCTTTGTTTGATCCAGTGGTTTTATGGTGTTTTTTTGAATAGTTTTAAAACCACTGGATTTACTAAAGACAAAGATACTGAAGAAGAAAAAAACAAACAAATATGGCAATTAAGAAACCACTTTGAGACACATTGAGTCTTAAATTTTATTAGTATAGAATAGAAACTGACCGTTTTATCAAGCGGCAGTTTATATGATAATCTCCTGGAATACCACGCCATACAAGAGACGTGGTTGAGACTGGCAATTAAGCTCAAACACTGTTTGAGCTATATGGCCAGTGAGAAGGTGAGGACTACCAATATACTTTTAATGAAGGCAATCATTAAGAATTGATGAAGGAAATATTGCTTTTATGGACTGCAAATGGTCACCAGGCACTGCAGAGTAGTGGTTACTAGTCTATGATGTGTTCAGGCGGACCAGCAGACCCAACCCATGCGACATGAACACACCCCACACCAGTGGTGGAACTAGCGAGCGGTGGGCCCATGTGCGACAAAATGCTTTGGGCCCCCCCACCCCATCTAAGTCCACCGCCTCACCCCCATTTTTTGCACATTACGGCAGACAGCGTCCCCTTTTAACACATTACGGCAGACAGCGTCCCTTTTTTACACATTACAGCAGACAGCGTCCCCTTTTTACACATTACGGCAGACAGCGTCCCCTTTTTTGCACATTATGGCAGAAAACGTCCCATTTATTACACATTACGGCAGACAGCGTCCCATTTTTTGCACATTACGGCAGACAGCGTCCCATTTTTTGCACATTACGGCAGACAGCGTCCCATTTTTTGCACATTACGGCAGACAGCGTCCCATTTTTTGCACATTTCGGCAGACAGCGTCCAATTTTTTACACATTATGGCAAACAGGATAGATAGACAGACAGGCAGATAGATAGAATAGGTATTCTTACCGTTTCCGCTGGCTCAGGCTCCTCGGTTGTGTCTATGTTGCCTTCGTGCAAAGGACCTGGACGTACGCAACCCAGGCTCCTCTTGCAACTTCTGGCAGGGGAGAAGAAGGAAAAGGGGGGGTGGAGGAGGGAGCCGCAGCAGCCCTGTGTCATTGGTAGAAGCGCTGCTGCTGCTGGCCCTCTCCTTTACCATAGGCTGCCCTCCGCCACTGTGAATGCTGGGATGCGATGCGCATCCCAGCTTTCACAGCGGTGGAGGGCAGCCTATGGTAAAGGAGAGGGCCAGCAGCAGCAGTGCTTCTACCAATGACACAGCGCTGCTGCGGCTCCCTCCTCCACCCCCCCTCCTCCTCCTCACCCTCCGTAGCCGGTGTGCATCCTCTCCTCAGCGGCGGCACACAGCGGCAGCCAGGTGGCATGTAATGAGTCAGTTTGACTCATCACATGCCACTCTGGCTTTGGGCCCCTTGACAGAGGCGGGCCCCAGTGCAATCACTGCCTGCACTGGCGCTAGTTCCGCCTCTGCCCCACACCATTAAGGAACCACTACCAAGCTGCATGCTGTCTTGTTGAGAACTGGGGTCCATACCCCACCTGATCCCCACCATCAGCTCGAAACAACTGAACCATTACTCATCAGAACATGCCACATGTTGCCAGTCCTCCAGGGTCCAATTAGCAATGTCACAAGCCCATGAGAGGTAAAGCAGGTATGGAGGTGGGACATATATCGAGTGGGGATGAAAGTGAGACCAAGGGTGAAAGCAGAGCAGGGAATGAAAGTGGGCTCAGAAGGTGAAGCCTGGATGGCGTTTGGACAGAAGATGAGGGAGTAGATGATAAAGGCAGGAATGGAAGCGTAGCAGGATGGATACAGACCTGTCATAGGCTCTTTAGGTTTAAAAACTACTGGTATGCAATTAATGTAGCCAATTTTCCCTATAATGTGAGTTTATTACGAAAGTTAAAGATCCCTTTTAAGTTATCTTCAACTGTGCTTAAGAGGATAGACACATTTTCTTTCTTAATTTGAGTTGTCGCCTAATGTGATCGGCTGTTTTTTTTGTTTTGTTTTTTAAGTACAATACTTAAATTATTACCAATGATTTTCCTATTAGACTGCTGTGGTTAGTATACAGAAACGCTCAGACTTTGCGGTTACTGGACAATGGGACGTTGTTACAGAAGATGATGGAAAACAGAAGTCAACCATCTTTGATGCTGTTCTTGTATGCACTGGTCATCACGTTTATCCAAATCTTCCACTTCAATCCTTCCCTGGTATGTAATGTGTAACAACTAATAATACAACTCATTTCTCTGACAGTAATACATTGGGGTATATTTACTAAGATTTGTGTTTCTGATGATTTCAGTCAAAATTGAACTCGAATGACATCGGGTGGGCAAAATTGCAACTTTTTGAAATTGTAATCAGTAGTTTACTAAGTTACCGTGTTTCTCTAATTCGTATTTTCTGATGTCGATGCCATTCATATTGTCGGGCAGTGTTTTACAGAAGTGATTAGTAAAATACTGCCGGACATAACACAATGAAGCCCGTCCGGATCAGTGAGATTCGTGCAGGGCTTCCTTGTGTATAGTATTTAAAGTATTAAAAGTAAAAAAATAAAAAAATATTGTGTGGGGTCCCCCCTCCTATGTATAGCTAGCCTCAGGCTCTTTGGACCTGTCCTGGTTCTTTAAATACTGGGGAAAAATTTGAACAGGGGTTCCCCAGTATTTAGACAACCAGCACTGGGCTCTGTGTCTGGTCCTGATTCCAAAAATATAGGGGGACAAAAGACGTAGGGGTATCCCGTATTTTTAAAACCAGCACCAAGCTTCCCTAGCCAGAAAGATAATGCCACAGTTGGGGGACACTTTTATACTGGTCCCTGCGGCCGTGGCATTACCCCCCCAACTAATGACCCCTGGACGGGGTTCACTGGAAGAGTGGGGACCCCGTAAATCAGGGTGTGTCCCCCCCCCTCCTCCAGGCACCCAAGGGCCAGGGATAAAGCCTGAGGCTGTCCCCAGCACCCCTGGGCGGTGGGTGCCGGGCTGATAGCCTTTTTGTGTGTAATTTTTTTATATTTCTTTGTTGTGGAACTACAAGTCCCAGAAAGCCTCCCCGCTTACTGGTACTTGGAGAACCACAAGTACCAGCATGCGGGGAAATAATGGGCCTGCTGGTTCCTGTAGTCCCACAACAACAAAAACACCCAAATAAAGACACAACGCACCGTGAAAGTACAAATTTATTAAAACACACTTACACACTCATACATACCTACGTCCCACGCTGCCCAATCACACGACAGGGAGAGGGTGACGTCAGGTAGAGGGTGACAACGAGATGGTGACGCCAGGTAGAGGGTGACAGCAGTGGGTTGTGACAGAGAACGGGTGATGTCAGGTAGAGGGTGACAGCAGTCGGTGATGCCAGGGAGAGGGTGACGGCAGGGAAAGGGCAACAGCAGTAGCAGTGGGTGACTGTGACGGAGAGAAGGAAAGGGTGATGGGGACAGGCAGTGAATGACAATTATATTGCTACTTACTTACCTGATCCTGGGTCTAGAACTGCAGCATGGCTCCTCCTTTGGTGTTAATGCCAGGGATCGCCGGTGGAAAAAGCAGGTTGAATGTGGTGCCCCTGCAAGTTTTTATGTGTGGGTTGGATCCCCCCCATTCCCCCAGCTTTGCCCCTGGCTTTGGCGGTAGCCAGAGAGAGAAACATTCGGATCCAGCAGGGAACAGCTGGGTCAGGATAGATGTTGCATGCATCACTGGCGGGACACATCCAGGGACCCCTGACAGGGGCAAATGCAGGATTTACTGAGGGGGGTTTCCGTATGGGTATGCAGTCATATCCCAGACTGTTGGGATCCCAGCAGGTGAAATCCCAACAGCCATTGAAATGCCGATGATCGGAATCCCGCCCACCGGGCAGAAACCCCACTTGGGTGGAGGTCCACGCCACCACCCGAGGGGGAATAGAACCTTGCGGCGACCAAAGGTCCCCACAAGGCCCAAAGCATTGTGAATGCAGCAAGCCTTAAACACGATTGTGGAGACTAGCCCCTAAGGAAATTCCTTTTTGGAGCACTCTTTTATAATATGTAATAAGATGTGATATGAAAAGAGATGGTGTATGTGATTAAAACATAACTAATTGCTTACCAAGATAACATAGATGGGGGAAAAAAGATGAAAAAGACAGTCATATAGTATGTACAATCAACCGCTAAGGTGGTGGTATCAAATATTCAATAAATGTGACTGTCCCCCTATTTAATATAACAGAAAATCTATTTTCTTGTTTAAAAACAGATAAATGATAGTTTGATATACCAGGATCTATAAATCTTTTCAGGCAGAACTAATCAACACCTTTATTATTACAGTAGAAAGGATTTAATTCCTGATCCTGGCAGTGCACACTAACCATGTGCTCTCACAGCCTTTATGGCTTTACGCCCGGGAAGACGCAATTTCCACACTCCTCTGGGCAGAGGCTGAGCTATTCCAATCAGAGCTTCCTGCAGCAGCAGTAACAGCTTCTGTGATCGCGATCACAGTTTGTATAGAGACAGAGACACAGCTGTCTCAGTCTCTTGAAAAAAAGATTTTGGCTGAACAGGGGGGGTTTCTGGGTACTCAGAAACCCCCCCTGCATGCGCAACGTAACAAGTGATAAAAGGGGGTGCCCGCTGGACCGTGGGGGAGAGTGCTGAGGTGACTTGGATAGGGAGCATGGCAGAGCGGGCAGGCTATGTCAGCGATGTGAAGTGGATAAGACTGCTTTACTTGTTTCTGGCCAGACCCTGTCAGCTGCGGAGAACAGAGCGGGGAAGCATCGGACAGCAGTGTACACCCACCCAGAACCAGAGATGACAGATGAGGCAGAGGTAGACCACCCTCCCACTAAAGGCGATCAGTAAGGCCAGGCCGGGGGAGCGGCTGCAGTCAGAGTAACTTTGGCAGCAATTCCCTGGGTAGCGGCGGGTGGAGCATTCTTCAGGGACCTGGCCTCAAGTGAGTGAGAAAGGTGCAACTGCCCAATCACGTCTTCCTCAGTGACAGGGGTGTGCTTTCATATAGGCTGAAAGCACGCCCCTGTCACTGAGGCACTTTTACTAGTGCCGCTTTCAGTGATTTTTTTTTTCATGGGCTTTTACTGCCTGATGCTTGGTCCCACCCCCGCTTCCGGCCCTTCATCATTGACAACGGGAGGCACCGAGAGTGGTGCCTCCGAATCACTTTTAAAACGTTTTTTCAAAAAGGTAAAAATGACTGAAATAATATAAAGGCTAATGCAGATACATATGACACAGAATATGTGTCATATGTATCTTCTTTGTATTATTTTAATCATTTATAACAGGGGAGTCATTGCCTCCCCTGACTGCACAGCCCTGGTGTACAGACACAGATGCTGAACAGCGGACACAGTACCCAGACTGGCAACACAGCCATAAAAGGAGGCTGTCTCCATTTTATGCACTCAGACACATACAACCAGTATAAAAAAAAGCGGGAAGACCGCGTGCCATTGAAGGGGCGGGGCTTCACTATACGCAGTTCCAGAAGCTCACCAGTGCTATTTTCCCTCTGCAACTGACACAGATGCTGACTGACAGGGATGCGCAGCTCCTCCAGAGAGACTCCAGATTACCTCAGCGGTACCAGGGGGAGGGCGATTGCTAGTGTACGGAGTCCCTAATCTAGGTATTTAGTCTGAACGCAGCTAAGCTTGGCATTAGCGACAAGGGCGCCGTGTGCTGGCTCCAGACTCTCTCTGTGTCTCCCTGGAAGGGCATTTTGTGGGTTAATTGTGCATTTAACCTTTTTCTGTATGTGTGGGCTGTCACTATACAGTATGTCAGACAAAGTGTATGTATCATGTAAGGCACAGTGTTCCTCTTGTCCAGGGGGTTCACTAGTGTGTACTCAGTGTAGTATCCCTTCTCAGGCTAGTGGGGCAGAACCAGCATGGCTGGACTCTTAGGGGAATGATTTCCTCCATTTCTACTAAGTTATCATGAAATGAGAAAGAGACGCAATACTTAAGGCAGTCTGTGGATGAGTTGATGAAAAAAGACTCAGTACCCAAGCTAGCGTCTCAGTCCCTCTCCATCTGTCCACAAAAACGTACTCTGGCCCATATCCTTCGGTCTGACTCAGATGATGAGGGGTCTGACATGGAGGAGGGTGAGGTGGACTCAGAGGTGGGGGATGGTGCTGTGTCACAGGGAAAAGAGGCTCTCATAGAGTTTATCAGAGAGGTTCTGAATCTCCCTGATAGTGACAGATGAAAGTGAGAAATCTTATTTTAATATAAAGAAGAAATCCTCAGCCACCTTTCCTGTGTCAAAGGAAATAAATACCCTGTTTGAAGAACCCTGGGTTAATTCTGAGAAAAAGTTTCAAATCCCTAAATGGTTGTTATCATCCTTCCTTTTCCCTCCTGACGATAGGAAGAAATGGGAAAATCCACCAATAGTGGATGCATTGGTATCCAGCTCTCGGGCAATACAATTTTTCGTATCTCAGGTGCAGCCTCCATAAAAGATGTGGCTGACTGCAAAATTGACACTACACTCAAATCTCAGTATACAGCTGCTGGGGTGGCCCAAAGACCTACTGTAGCGCGTGTGTGGATTACAAAAGCCATTGCTGAATGGTCGGGTAATCTGATTGAGGGGTTAAACATGTTACCTCAAGAGGAGGTTGTTTTGTTCCTACAACATATACAGGACTCTGCAAACTTTATGGTGGAAGTCATGAAAGAAATAGGCTTACCTAAGGCACGTACTACGGCTATGGCAGTGTCTGCACAAAAGGGTCTATGGCTACGCCAGTGGACTGCGGATGCAGACACCAGGAAAGCTGTGGAGGGCCTACCTTTCCTTGGGGAGGCCTTATTTGGAGATTAACTTGACAAATGGATCGCCTAAGCTACGGCGGGTAAGTCTACATATCTTTCTTCTTCAGGTCCCCCAGCTAGGAAGGCCTACTCAGGACCCAATTTGTAGTCTTTACGGACTGCCAAATTTAGGGGCAAGGTCAGAGGTTCTTCTACCACTGCCAGAGGCGCTAGAGGTAAACCGCTCAAACCAGTATCTGCCGGTTCACAGGAACAGAGTTCCGGATCTGCTTCCTCCAAATCTTCTGCATGACGGTGGACAGTGACGCCTGAAAGATTGTCAGGTGGGAGCCTGGCTGAAATTGTTCAATCACGTGTGGATGGGATCGTGCCAGGATCCCTGGGTCATAGCTGTTATATCCCATGGCTACAGACTACAGTTCCACTTCCACCTCCCAGATTCTTCAAATCAGGCTTACCAGTTTCTTAAGAGGCAAGTATAACTTTACAGAATGCCATTCAAAAACTAGTACAGACCCAGGTCATTGTTCCAGTTCCACTTCAACTGTGAAACAAGGGGTACTATTCCAGATTCTGAACCTCGAGTCATTGAACCCATACTTAAGAGTGTTCAAATTCAGGATGGAGTCTCTGAGAGCGGTGATCTCAGGTCTGGAGGAGGGGGAATTCCTGTTGTCTCTGGACATCAAGGATGCATACCTTCACATTCCAATCTGGCCACCTCATCAGGCTTATCTACGGTTTGCACTGCAGGACTGTCACTACCAGTTCCAGGCCCTGCCAGTTGGTCTCTCCACGGCACCGAGAGTGTTCACCAAGGTGATGGTAGGGATGTTTCTACTTCGCAAACAGGGAGTCAACATAATTCCGTACCTGGACGATCTTCTGATAAAGGTGCCATCCAGGGAGTGGTTATTGGACATCATTGCCCTCTCAACCAGACTACTCCTAGACCAGGGGTGGATTCTGAACCTTCCGAGATCTCACCTAGAGCCAACACTGAGTCTTCCTTTCCTGGGGAATGATTCTGGACACAGAGTCTCAGAAGGTGTTCCTTCCTTTGGAAAAGGCATTGGTAATCCAGTCGATGGTTCAGGCTGTCCTGAAGCCAACCCGGATATCGGTGCATCTGTGCATTCGCCTTCTGGGGAAAATGGTGGCCTCTTACGAGGTGCTTCATTATGGAAGGTTTCATGCAAGACTCCTCCAGTTCGATCTGATAGACTAATGGTCCGGATCGCATCTTCATATGCACCAGAGTATCCGTCTGTCGCCAAAAGCCAGGCTCTCTCTTCTATGGTGGCTTCAGTCTTCTCACCTAATCGAGGGTCGGCAGTTCGGGATACAGAATTGGATTCTGCAAACCACAGACGCAAGCCTCAGAGGTTGGGGAGCAGTCACCCAGGGGGTGCAGTTTCAGGGAAGGTGGTCAAGTCAGGAAGTCGTCCTTCCAATCAACATCCTGGAACTCAGGGCTATATACGACTCCCTACTGTTGGCCTCATCTCTTCTTCAGGATCGGTCATTCAGGTCCAGTCGGACAATGCGATGACAGTGACGTACATAAACCGACCGGGTAGAATGAAAAGCAGCGCCGCAATGTCAGAGGTGTTAAAAATTCTCCTCTGCCCGGAAAAACACGCCATCGGGTTGTTGGCGGTCTTCATTCCGGGAGTAGACAACTGGGAAGCGGATTTCCTCAGCAGACATGACCTGCACTTGGGGGAGTGGGGCCTTTACCCAAGGGTGTTCAGGTGCTTGACACATCAGTGGGGATATCCACGGATCAGCATGATGGCCTCTCATCTCAACAAGAAGCTCAAGCAATATTGTTCCTGGTCGAGGGACCCACAGGCAGTGGCGGTAGATGCTCTGACGACACCATGGGTCTATCAGGGAAAAGGTTCAAGCAATCCTCATTGCTCTGGGCTGGACACAAAGGGCCTAGTATGCGGATCTTTTCCAGATGCTGCTCGAAGATCCGTGGCCTCTACCTCTTCGCGAGGATCTTTTACAACAGGGCCTATTTGTCTATCAAGACTTACCGCGGCTAAGTTTAATGGCATGGAAGTTGAATGGCTGAATCTAGCCAGGAGAGGGATCCCTGACAGGGTCATCCCAACTATGATCCAAGCCAGGAAGGGAGTAATGTCAAAACATTACCACCGTATTTGGAAGTGATGTGAGAGCAGAAAATATTCTGCAGTGGATTTTCATCTGGGACATTTCCTGCTTTTCCTGCAGTTGGGTGTGGATGTTGGCCGAAATCTGGACATTTATGGAGCGTAGAGCTCCATAAATGTCCAGATTTCGGCCTTGTCTATTTTTTCTCAGAAACAATTGGCTTCTCTCCCTGAGGTCCAGACATTCTTGAAAGGAGTTCTATACAACCAACCTCCCTTTGTGCCTCCCACGACACCTTGGGATCTCAATTTGGTGCTGCAGTTACACCACTCGGACTGGTTTTAACCGTTACAGGAGGTGGACGTAAAGTACCTTACGTGGAAGACCATCACACTGTTGGCCTTGGCTTCAGCAAGACGAGTGTCGGAACTGGGGGCGTTGTCTCACAAGAGCCCCTATTTAATTTTCCATGAGGACAGAGCTGAACTCAGGACTCATCAGCAATTTCTTCCTAAAGTGGTGTCTGGGTTTCACATCAACCAGCCTATTGTGGTTCTGGTTGTTACCGACACCTTGCTACTTCAAAGTCTTTGGATGTTGTGAGGGCTTTGAAGGTGTATGATAAATTAATAGCTTGTCACAGAAAATCATATTCGCTGTTTGTTCTTTATGATCCCAACAAGATTGGATGTCCTGCTTCAAAGCAGTCAATTGCACGCTGGATCAGGCTCCCTATCCAGCATGCTTATTCCATGGCAGACTTGCTGATTCCAAAATCTGTACAGGCCCACTCTACTATGTTGGGGAGTTCTTCTTGGGCGGCTGCCTGGGGTGTCTCGGCTTTACAGCTTTGCTGAGCAGCTACTTGGTCAGGTTCGAACATGTTTGGAAAGTAGGGATGTGCACCTGAAATTTTTCAGGTTTTGTGTTTTGGTTTTGTGTTCGGTTCCGTGGCCGTGTTTTGGGTTCGAACGCATTTTGGCAAAACCTCACCGATTTTTTTTTGTCGGATTCGGGTGTGTTTTGGATTCGGGTGTTTTTTTCAAAAAACTCTAAAAAACAGCTTAAATCATAGAATTTGGGGGTCATTTTGATCCCATAGTATTATTAACCTCAATAACCATAATTTCCACTCATTTTCAGTCTATTCTGAACACCTCACACCTCACAATATTATTTTTAGTCCTAAAATTTGCACCGAGGTCGCTGGATGGCTAAGCTAAGCGACCCTAGTGGCCGACACAAACACCTGGCCCATCTAGGAGTGGCACTGCAGTGTCACGCAGGATGGCCCTTCCAAAAACTACTCCCCAAACAGCACATGACGCAAAGAAGAAAAAAAGAGGCGCAATGAGGTAGCTGTGTGAGTAAGCTAAGCGACCCTAGTGGCCGACACAAACACCTGGCCCATCTAGGAGTGGCACTGCAGTGTCACGCAGGATGGCCCTTCCAAAAACTACTCCCCAAACAGCACATGATGCAAAGAAGAAAAAAAGAGGCGCAATGAGGTAGCTGTGTGAGTAAGCTAAGCGACCCTAGTGGCCGACACAAACCCCTGGCCCATCTAGGAGTGGCACTGCAGTGTCACGCAGGATGGCCTTCCAAAAACTACTCCCCAAACAGCACATGACGCAAAGAAAAAAAGATGCGCAATGAGGTAGCTGTGTGAGTAAGCTAAGCGACCCTAGTGGCCGACACAAACACCTGGCCCATCTAGGAGTGGCACTGCAGTGTCACGCAGGATGGCCCTTCCAAAAACTACTCCCCAAACAGCACATGACGCAAAGAAAAAAAGATGCGCAATGAGGTAGCTGTGTGAGTAAGCTAAGCGGCCCTAGTGGCCGACACAAACACCTGGCCCATCTAGGAGTGGCACTGCAGTGTCAGGCAGGATGGCCCTTCCAAAAAATACTCCCCAAACAGCACATGACGCAAAGAAGAAAAAAAGAAAAAAGAGGTGCAAGATGGAATTGTCCTTGGGCCCTCCCACCCACCCTTATGTTGTATAAACAGGACATGCACACTTTAACCAACCCATCATTTCAGCGACAGGGTCTGCCACACGACTGTGACTGAAATGACTGGTTTCTTTGGGCCCCCACCAAAAAAGAAGCAATCAATCTCTCCTTGCACAAACTGGCTCTACAGAGGCAAGATGTCCACCTCATCATCATCGTCTGATTCATCACCCCTTTCACTGTGTACATCCCCCTCCTCACAGATTATTAATTCGTCCCCACTGGAATCCACCATCTCAGATCCCCGTGTACTTTCTGGAGGCAATTGCTGCTGGTGAATGTCTCCAAGGAGTAATTGATTATAATTCATTTTACTGAACATCATCTTCTCCACATTTTCTGGAAGTAGCCTCGTACGCCGATTGCTGACAAGGTGAGCGGCGGCACTAAACACTCTTTCGGAGTACACACTGGAGGGAGGCAACTTAGGTAGAATAAAGCCAGTTTGTGCAAGGGCCTCCAAATTGCCTCTTTTCCCTGCCAGTATACGTACGGACTGTCTGACGTGCCTACTTGGATGCGGTCACTCATATAATCCTCCACCATTCTTTTAATGGTGAGAGAATCATATGCAGTGACAGTAGATGACATGTCAGTAATAGTTGGCAGGTCCTTCAGTCCGGACCAGATGTCAGCATCAGCAGTCGCTCCAGACTGCCCTGCATCACCGCCAGCGGGTGGGCTCGGAATTCGTAGCCTTTTCCTCGCACCCCCAGTTGCGGGAGAATGTGAAGGAGGAGATGTTGACAGGTCGCGTTCCGCTTGACTTGACAATTTTCTCACCAGCAGTTCTTTGAACCCCTGCAGACTTGTGTCTGCCGGAAAGAGAGATCCAACGTAGGTTTTAAATCTAGGATCGAGCACGGTGGCCAAAATGTAGTGCTCTGATTTCAACAGATTGACCACACGTGAATCCTGGTTAAGTGAATTAAGGGCTCCATCCACAAGTCCCACATGCCTAGCGGAATCGCTCTGTTTTAGCTCCTCCTTCAATGCCTCCAGCTTCTTCTGCAAAAGCCTGATGAGGGGAATGACCTGACTCAGGCTGGCAGTGTCTGAACTGACTTCACGTGTGGCAAGTTCAAAGGGCAGCAGAACCTTGCACAACGTTGAAATCATTCTCCACTGCGCTTGAGTCAGGTGCATTCCCCCTCCATTGCCTATATCGTGGGCAAATGTATAGGCTTGAATGGCCTTTTGCTGCTCCTCCATCCTCTGAAGCATATAGAGGGTTGAATTCCACCTCGTTACCACCTCTTGCTTCAGATGATGGCAGGGTAGGTTCAGGTTTTTTTGGTGGTGCTCCAGTCTTCTGTACGCAGTGCCTGCACGCCAAAAGTGGCCCGCAATTCTTCTGGCCACCGACAGCATCTCTTGCACGCCCCTGTCGTTTTTTAAATAATTCTGCACCACCAAATTCAAGGTATGTGCAAAACATGGGACGTGCTGGAATTTGCCCAGATGTAATGCGCGCACAATATTGCTGGCGTTGTCCGATGTCACAAATCCCCAGGAGAGTCCAATTGGGGTAAGCCATTCTACAATGATCTTCCTCAGTTGCCGTAAGAGGTTTTCAGCTGTGTGCGTATTCTGGAAAGCGGTGATACAAAGCGTAGCCTGCCTAGGAACGAGTTGGCGTTTGCGAGATCCTGCTACTGGTGCCGCCGCTGCTGTTCTTGCAGTGGGAGGCAATACATCTACCCAGTGGGCTGTCACAGTTATGTCGTCCTGAGTCTGCCCTGCTCCACTTGTCCACATGTCCGTGGTTAAGTGGACATTGGGTAATACTGCATTTTTTAGGACACTGGTGAGTCTTTTTCTGACGTCCGTGTACATTCTCGGTATCGCTTGCCTAGAGAAGTGGAACCTAGATGGTATTTGGTAACGGGGACACACTGCCTCAATAAATTGTCTAGTTCCCTGTGAACTAACGGCGGATACCGGACGCACGTCTAACACCAACATAGTTGTCAAGGCCTCAGTTATCCGCTTTGCAGCAGGATGACTGCTGTGATATTTCATCTTCCTTGCAAAGGACTGTTGGACAGTCAATTGCTTACTGGAAGTAGTACAAGTGGTCTTCCGACTTCCCCTCTGGGATGACGATCGACTCCCAGCAGCAACAACAGCAGCGCCAGCAGCAGTAGGCATTACACTCAAGGATGCATCGGAGGAATCCCAGGCAGGAGAGGACTCGTCAGACTTGCCAGTGACATGGCCTGCAGGACTATTGGCTTTCCTGGGTAAGGAGGAAATTGACACTAAGGGAGTTGGTGGTGTGGTTTGCGCGAGCTTGGTTACAAGAGGAAGGGATTTACTGGTCAGTGGACTGCTTCCGCTGTCGCCCAAAGTTTTTGAACTTGTCACTGACTTAATATGAATGCGCTGCAGGTGACGTATAAGGGAGGATGTTCCGAGGTGGTTAACGTCCTTACCCCTACTTATTACAGCTTGACAAAGGCAACACACGGCTTGACACCTGTTGTCCGCATTTCTGTTGAAATACTTCCACACTGAAGAGCTGATTTTTTTTGTATTTTCACCAGGCATGTCAATGGCCATATTCCTCCCACGGACAACAGGTGTCTCCCCGGGTGCCTGACTTAAACAAACCACCTCACCATCAGAATCCTCCCTGTCAATTTCCTCCCTAGCCCAAGCAACACCCATATCCTCACCCTGGTGTACTTCAACACTGACATCTTCAATTTCACTATCAGGAACTGGACTGCGGGTGCTCCTTTCAACACTTGCAGGGGGCGTGCAAATGGTGGAAGGCGCAAGCTCTTCCCGTCCAGTGTTGGAAAGGTCAGGCATCGCAACCGACACAATTGGACTCTCCTTTGGGATTTGTGATTTCGATGAACGCACAGTTATTTGCTGTGCTTTTGCAGCAAGTCTTTTCTTTTTTCTAACGAGAGGCTGAGTGCTTCCATCCTCATGTGAAGCTGAACCACTAGCCATGAACATAGGCCAGGGCCTCAGCCGTTCCTTGCCACTCCATGTCGTAAATGGCATATTGGCAAGTTTACGCTTCTCCTCAGACGCTTTTAATTTGGATTTTTGGGTCTTTTTTTACTGATCTTTTGTGTTTTGGATTTTACATGCTCTGTGCTATGACATTGGGCATTGGCCTTGGCAGACGACGTTGATGGCATTTCATCGTCTCGGCCATGACTAGTGGCAGCAGCTTCAGCACGAGGTGGAAGTGGATCTTGATCTTTCCCTATTTTTTTAACCTCCACATTTGTGTTCTCCATATTTTGCGCACAAGTAAAAGCCACCACAGGTATACAATGTAGATGGATGGATAGTATTACTTATACTTATGGACGACGAGTGACGAGTCGACACAGAGGTAGGTACAGCCGTGGCCTACCGTACTGCTGCTTAGTGCTTATATATAAATATAATATACTGTATAACGGTCCTGGTGGACAGTGTCAGCAGACTGCTAAACTAGTATGAAGAAAGGAAAAAAAACACCACAGGTATACAATGTAGATGGATGGATAGTATTACTTATACTTATGGACGACGAGAGATGAGTCGACACAGAGGTAGGTACAGCCGTGGCCTACCGTACTGCTGCTTAGTGCTTATATATAAATATAATATACTGTATAACGGACCTGGTGGACAGTGTCAGCAGACTGCTAAACTAGTATGAAGAAAGAAAATAAAACACCACAGGTATAATGTAGATGGATGGATAGTATTACTTATACTTATGGACGACGAGTGACGAGTCGACACAGAGGTAGGTACAGCCATGGCCTACCGTACTGCTGCTTAGTGCTTATATATAAATATAATATACTGTATAACGGACCTGGTGGACAGTGTCAGCAGACTGCTAAACTAGTATGAAGAAAGAAAAAAAAACACCACAGGTGTACAATGTAGATGGATGGATAGTATTACTTATACTTATGGACGACGAGTGACGAGTCGACACAGAGGTAGGTACAGCCGTGGCCTACCGTACTGCTGCTTAGTGCTTATATATAAATATAATATACTGTATAATGGACCTGGTGGACAGTGTCAGCAGACTGCTAAACTAGTATGAAGAAAGAAAAAAAAACACCAGAGGTATAATGTAGATGGATGGATAGTATTACTTATACTTATGGACGACGAGTGACGAGTCGACACAGAGGTAGGTACAGCCGTGGCCTACCGTACTGCTGCTTAGTGCTTATATATAAATATAATATACTGTATAATGGACCTGGTGGACAGTGTCAGCAGACTGCTAAACTAGTATGAAGAAAGAAAAAAAAACACCACAGGTATACAATGTAGATGGATGGATAGTATTACTTATACTTATGGACGACGAGTGACGAGTCGACACAGAGGTAGGTACAGCCGTGGCCTACCGTACTGCTGCTTAGTGCTTATATATAAATATAATATACTGTATAACAGACCTGGTGGACAGTGTCAGCAGACTGCTAAACTAGTATGAAGAAAGAAAAAAAAAAACACCACAGGTATAATGTAGATGGATGGATAGTATTACTTATACTTATGGACGACCAGTGACGAGTCGACACAGAGTTAGGTACAGCCGTGGCCTACCATACTGCTGCTTAGTGCTTATATATAAATATAATATACTGAATAACGGACATGGTGGACAGTGTCAGCAGACTGCTAAACTAGTATGAAGAAAGAAAGAAAAACACCACAGGTAAAATGTAGATGGATGGATAGTATTACTTATACTTATGGACGAAGAGTGACGAGTCGACACAGAGGAAGGTACAGCCGTGGCCTACCATACTGCTGCTTAGTGCTTTATTATATATATAATATACTGTATAACGGACCTGGTGGACACTGTCAGCAGACTGCTAAACAAACTAGCATGAAGAAAGAAAAAAAAAACACCACAGTGTTTTTCAGGCAGACAAACGTATACTGGACTGGTGGTCACTGTCAGCAAAACTGTGCACTGTACTCCTGCTATAACTGCTCCCCAGTCCCCACAATTAGGCAGTGTGAGCAGTGCACTCAGCACAGATATATCATGCCGCAGTGCAGCACACTGAGTGAGCACAGATATGGTGGAGCGTTTTTTTTCAGGCAGAGAAACAACGGATTAATAATTAAACTCAAAACCCTGCACTCCCTAACAGCTGCTCCCCGTCCCCATTCCTCCCCACAATTTATAACTAACTAAGTTCTACTATAGTTCTAAGTCTTTAACGGAGAGGATGCCAGCCACGTCCTCTCCCTATCAATCTCAATGCACGTGTAAAAATGGCGTCGACGCGCGGCTCCTTATATAGAATCCGAGTCTCGCGAGAATCCGACAGCGGGATGATGACGTTCGGGCGCACTCGGGTTAACCGAGCAAGGCGGGAGGATCCGAGTCGCTTGGACCCGTGTAAAAAAAAGGTGAAGTTCGGGCGGGTTCGGATTCCGAGGAATCGAACCCGCTCATCACTATTGGAAAGTTTTACAAGTTCGATACTTTGGCCTCTGAGGACCTTCAGTTTGGTCAATCGGTTCTGCAGGAACCTCGGCATTCTCCCACCCAGTTTGGGAGCTTTGGTACTTCCCTATGGTACTAAATGGATTCCCAGTATCCCCTAGGACGTAAGAGAAAGTAGGATTTTAATTACCTACAGGTAAATCCTTTTCTCGTAGTCCGTAGGGGATACTGGGCGCCCGCCTGGTGCTTGGTTCTTCTTGCACTGTTACTTGGTTAAATAATGTTATTGGTTCAGCTGTTGATGTTCCTGGTTTCAAGTTTGGTTAGCATGGCTTTCCTCTTGTTTTGTGTGTGCTGGTTCGTAAGCTTACCACTATCCTTTTATATCCTTCTATATCCTTCTCTCAAAATATGTCCGTCTCCTCGGGCACAATTTCCTAGACTGAGTCTGGTAGGAGGTGCATAGAGAGAGGAGCCAGCGCACACTATCAATTATTTAAAGTGCACATGGCTCCTAGTGGACCCGTCTATAACCAATGTTACTAAATGGATTTCCAGTATCCCCGATGGACTACGAGAAAAGGATTTACCGGTAGGTAATTCAAATCCTACTTTTATAGCGAACACCCTGCAGCTTGGTGGAGATTCCTGGAGCTGCAGGGAAACGAGAGATGAGACAGCAACAGGTCTGCCTCGATACTTTGCAGAGCTGGGGGTGGAGCCACACAACAGGCAGTAAAGCTGCACAGAAAGGGAGCCAAAAGAGGCATGCCTCTGAGTGTGGGGATGGACCTGAAGGACACTTGGATGTGTCATGTGACCAGGAAGTGCACTGTAATCAACGCTCAGTCAGCACCAGAAAAGAAGACACAGGTATGCAGGTATGAAACTCAATGGACACTGTAGTTTAGTGTAGTGAGGAGAGAGTTACAGTTAGTAGGGGGTGAGACAGGCTCCCAGCATTCAGACCCATAGCCAAGTGTGCCACCCCAGCCATTCACCTCACCATACGTCACTGAGCAGTTTTAATTTATATTTCATGTACGCCTTTTACACTTTGTTTTTATTTTGCTAAATAAACCTGTGTTTTGCATTTTACACTACTCACCTGCTTTTTATATGTTTTATATCACACCATTTGGATAAGAGGGACTGATTAAAAAGTTGATAGGCACCTTTCTAAAGTTTAAGATATACATTTAAATATCTTAGATAAAACTTAATTTTATACATTTATTCACTTACATTCAACATCTGCAATGCTACACCTACTGTAGTTGTGCTTTAAATTCTCATTGTTTTTCTTACTAAAATACGACTGGTAACAGGAGCTTGGCGGCAAACCTGACGTATCCCTACAATACGGATACCTGCGCCGTGAATAAGAATTTCACATATATAACAAACTTATTTACTGAACTTATCTTACACTATCTGCACATTGACTACCTTTTTGTTGGTGCATATTTGCCCTTTATTATCATGTTTCTCACTTCCATTGGACAATAAATTGGCTGATAATGGTAACCTTAATAACCTCTTCCGGGATTAATTTTATTTCATGAGGGGTGCACTCTCATCATTCTTTCTTATTGCAAAAACGTAAATAATTAATAGGAATACATAGGAACATAAAAATTGTCAAGGTGTAAATAATGTCCAAAAGTCAGCTATTGGCATACTTTAGTTTATTTGAGCAAAGTTGGATCATTTAAATTCTATATGGTTTTTAAATTTTCCGGTTGCATTTCTATTGTTCTCACATGGGGGGTCATTCCGAGTTGATCGCACGTAGCAACTTTTTGCTGCTCATGCGATGAACCTGTCGCCGCCTATGGGGGAGTGTATTTTAGCATAGCAGGGCTCCGATCGCATATGCAGCCCTGCAATGCTAAAAAAAAGTTTTAAGCAAAAGAAGACTAGCCCTGCAGCTACTTACCAGTGCAACGGATCCAGCGATGAAGGTCCCGGCTGTGATGTCAGACATCCGCCCTCCAAACGCCTGGACACGCCTGCATTCGACTTACCACGCCTGGGATATGGTGAGTAGACGCCCCAATCCTCCTTCCCGCTGTCAATCTTCTTGCGATAGTGCCTGTGATCGATTTCATCGGTCCTGGCGTGGTTGCCTGGTGACGGCCGTCGCTAGGCAATGACACACATGCGCAATGCTAGCACCGCGCAGCCGCAGTTCTGACCCGTTCGCACCACAGCGAAGAACCGCTGCGTGCGAACGGGTCGGAATGATCCCCAAAGACACTTGTGAAATAGTGTTTTGTTTTTGTTTATTTAATAGGAACTCTTGTCTTGATTGTCACAGAACCTAACACTATGGGGGTCATTCTGACCCGTTCGCACGTAGCGGTCCTTTGCTGCGGTGCGAATGGGTCGGGACTGCAGCTGTGTGGTGCCCGCAATGCACACTCGTGCCGTTGCCTGGCGCGTGTCATTGACGGGCAGTGCCAGCACTGAAAGTGATCGCAGCGGCGACCGCAAGAAGATTGACAGCGGGGAGGCGTTCCGGGGCGTCTACTCACCGTTTCCCAGGCGTGGCGATCCGAACGCAGGCGTATCCAGTCGTTTGGAGGGCGGATGTCTGACATCAATCCCATGAACTTCGTCGCTGGATCCGTCGCACAGGGGAAGTAGGTCTGACCCTGGTCTTGTTTTACAGGAAACTTTTTAGCGTAGCAGGGCTGCACAAGCGATCGCAGCCCTGCTATGCTAAAATACACTCCCCCATAGGCGGCTTCAAGTTGATCGCACGAATAGCAAAAAGTTGCTACGTGCGATCAACTCGGAATGACCACCCAGATTCTTTCCAATTTGTCATTTAAATTAATAAAACATTCTTAATATACTTTAAATAATTAGGAGCTCTTTCCTAACACATTTTTTAAAATGTACTATTTACAGTTATTCATATTGTGCAGCACTTTATAGAAAATTTTGACTCAAAAGTCTCTACCCCAGTAGAGGTTACAATCTCTATTTCCTACCATGTGGACACTCGAATAAATATCATCAGAAGCCAATGAAACTCAGTATGACTTTATCAGTATGAGTGTTAGAGGAAATCGGACACCCAGATGGAAACACATGCAAACAAGAATAACGTAAAAACTCAATATTGATAGGGCCCTATTTAGAACCCAATCCATGACCACATCACTGGCCGTCATGAATGCAAAGCCAAAGTGCCATGGTGCTACTACTTGGTGTAACAACCTTTCTGATGTCCTCGTAAAAGCTTGAAGATAGTACATTTGGATTCTGCTCAGTATACAGTGGAGTGTTGCTGACTCTAGTACTTAACTTATTGTCTGGCCAATAAATGAGGAGGACTGTTGCTGCTTTGTAATTATACACCAGAAAGGCGATTGCTACAACCTGTCTAAAATGACATATTTAAAAAATATATTGTAAGTGGATAGCAAATTTTTTTCATACGACTTTAGATCAAAGCATCAGAAAAATTGAATTTTAATAAGTTTTTATTTTCCAGGTATTGAAAAATTCAAAGGCAAGTACATGCACAACAGAGATTACAAGAAGCCTGCAGACTTTGCTGGGAAACGGGTGCTTGTAGTTGGTTTGGGCAATTCAGGAGCTGATATTGCTGTAGAGCTAGGACGTACTGCTGAAAAGGTATATGATGTACACAGTGCTCAAATCTAAACATGAAACTGCTGTGTAAATACTTCAAAATGAATTGGCACTTAAAGGGCATAATCATTACAAATGGTAGTACTGTACAGTAGCTCTTAAAAAAACAACATTGCAAAGTTCATTGTGGTTTTATTTTTTATGTACACACCATAGACACACCATATACAGGGCAGTCGAGAGCCGGGCTGGGCCCAGGTACTTTTCAAGGGGCGTGACCTAATCACAGGAGGTGTGGACATGTACCCTTAGAAAAAAATACAGAAAAAAATTGTATTTTAAGCACCTCCATGGCCTCACTGCAGCCCAGTACACAGCATAGTGTGCTGGGCTGAGGAGAAGAGCTGCTGCTGCCAGGTAAGGGGGTAAGGGCCTGGGCCCCTCCAAAAGACCTGGGCCGTGGTAATTTGTACCCTCCCCCCCCCCCCTCTCTCGGCACCACTGACCATATACACTGTAGTTCCTGATATTTATACTGTACAGCATTTCCCAAGGGCACAAGTGCAATGTAGTTCTAGGTGGAGCTCAAAGCACAATAGCCCAGAGCATAAACTAATCACTAAACATAATCATTAACATAAACATGAGGCATTGTCCAATTCGCCTTAGAAGGGTAAATAATATTACCTGCCTCTAATACTGCATACTGGCATCAATACAACTCCCTGGAATAATGTATTATATTATGTTAATCAGACAATTTACTGTGATTGGACTTTTGCCTAAGAAAACAAAATCTAATTGTAAAAGCCCTGTAGATTCTGTTTTCTTAGGCAAATGTCCAATACTTCGCTAAATCTTTCTGCAGTGTCTGCTAACACATGTTATTAGTCGTCTCAGACTATTCTGTACAGTATGTTCCATTTAATGTACTTATACATAGCAATCACTCCTCCTGAATCTTCTATTCTACACTGTAAATAAATCTTTTATTCAGTCACCCTTATTTATCTAGTCCGCCTTCTCTGCAGTCTCCAGTTTCAGGACACCAGGCTTGATAAATCTGGGCCAAAGTTTGGTTAAACAAAAAAAATAAAAAAAAATAAAAATAGAAGAAAATCATGAAAAGATTTTTGTATAGGAGGAACTGCTTTATTTTAATAATACAGCATTTTTTTTCCTGCCAGTACCCCTGGCTAATGCCACCTTGAGATTGTGAGATGACATTGGCATTCAGATATCTGTCCTTTTATAAGTAGGTGCCCACAGAACTCTTAAAGCTGAAAGTGGACAAATCTATGGGGCCAGATGGGATACATCCAAGGATACTAAAAGAACTTAAAGAGGTGCTGGTAGCACCATTGACAGAATTATTCAACCAGTCATTAGCTACAGGAGAAATTCCAGGGGACTGGAAAAGAGCAAACGTAGTCCCACTGCACAAAAGTGGAAGCAAGGAAGAGGCAAACAACTACAGACCAGTGAGTCTTACATCAGTAGTAGGGAAATTGATGGAAACACTCTTAAAAGAAAGAGTTGTAGATTATCTCAAATCCGGCAATTTACTGGATCCCAAACAGCATGGATTCACTGGGGGGAGATCATGTCAAACAAATCTTATTGACTTTTTTGATTGTGTGACTAAAGTGATGGATAAAGGTGGAGCCATGGATATAGCTTATCTAGACTTTAGTAAGGCTTTTGACACAGTTCCACATCGCAGACTGCTAAATAAACTTGAAAGTTTGGGATTGGATATTAGGATTATTGAATGGATAAGATCTTGGTTGAAGGATAGAAAACAGAGAGTTGTGGTAAATGGAGTGCATTCACAGGAGGGAAATGTTACCAGTGGAGTACCCCAGGGATCTGTACTTGGACCAGTGCTTTTTAATATCTTTATTGGTGACATTGCAAATGGCATTAAAGGGAAAGTATGCCTTTTTGCAGATGACACAAAGGTATGCAACAGGGTAGACAAACCAGGTGGGGTAAAACAAATGATTGAGGATCTAGGTAGACTAGAGGAATGGTCAAGAGTCTGGCAATTACAGTTTAATGCCAAAAAATGCAAAATCATGCACTTGGGTCTCAAAAATCCTAAAGCTAAATACAGTATTAATGGCACTATACTGGAAACTACTGAGGAGGAAAGGGATCTAGGAGTCACTATTTCAGATGATTTAAAAGCAGGTAAGCAATGTAACAAGGCAATGAGGAAGGCTAGTCAGATGCTTGGCTGCATTGGGAGAGGAATCAGCAGCAGAAAGAAAGAAGTAATAATGCCACTGTATAGGTCATTGGTACGGCCTCATCTAGAATACTGTATTCAGTTCTGGAGGCCATATCTTCAAAAGGATATTAATACATTAGAAACTGTACAAAGGAGGGCAACTAAAATGGTGCATGGCCTACATCACAAAACATACCCAGAAAGACTAAGAAATCTCAATATGTATAGTTTGGAGCAGAGAAGGGAAAGGGGGGACATGATAGAAACTTTCAAATATATGAAGGGTTTTAACAAAGTCCAGGAGGGAAACATTCTCCAAATGAAGAGAAGCAATAGGACACGAGGACATGCACTGAGACTGGAGGGGGGGAGGTTCAGGGAAAATTTGCAGAAAAATTATTTCACAGAAAGGGTAGTGGACAAGTGGAATAGCCCTCCCATCAGAGGTGGTAGAGGCTAAGACAGTAGAGCAATTTAAACATGCATGGGATAGACATAAGGATATCCTTACAAAGAAATAAGGATCAAATAAGGTTAGTGATAAAAAAAATAAGGGGCAGACTAAATGGGCCAAGTGGTTCTTATCTGCCGACAAATTCTATGTTTCTATGTTTCTATGGTGAAGGCTACAGTTATAGCTGGTGACTGACCTGACCAGGAGGGGACTTTGATAAATAGGCAAAACCTGTAAATACTACAAAACAAAAATTTTCCTCAGGATCAGAGGGGGATTTAGACCTCATGGGGCCCTAAGCAGGATACCGATTTGGGGCCCCCGCCCTCAAACAATCCATAGCACTATATTTTTGTTACTGATTTATGCCTCTTACATTATTTGCTGTTTATCTCCTTATATTCTATAACCGTATATTACTTTCCCCCTTAACTGATTGCACCACGTCCACTCACTGACTCACATTATAAAATGCTGTATTTTATATCAGCATTTTATAATACTCATTATTACCCTTTTTGTTGATTATATATCAGTGTCCAACTGACTGTAGCAGGTAGGCCCCCATTACCTATACACAGTAGTACTTAAAATAGAGTATAATAGCATATTCATATACAATATTATCACTCAGTCAGTGACACACCCGCCCTGATTG
The DNA here is from genome assembly GCF_028390025.1 of Pseudophryne corroboree. NCBI lineage: Eukaryota > Metazoa > Chordata > Amphibia > Anura > Myobatrachidae > Pseudophryne > Pseudophryne corroboree. Next base: position 184,387,409 of record NC_086452.1, on the reverse strand, counting down.
TAGTATGTTATACACTGTGCTTAAAATAACACTGTCTACCCCCCTTGGAATATGAAGTAGGTGTATGTTATACAAAATTAACAAATACTGTAATAAAGTACACTGGAAGAGCTCATGTTTTCTCTGTGCGTGTGATGTCATAAACGTGTGTTTCATGATGGGTCATGCACACAATACTGCAGGACTCTGTATCAGATAGGTTTTTAATGGCAGGACTGAAACACGGGTTGTTATTAAAAGAATTACTGTTTTTATAATTTATTAGAACCTGATTAAAAATGTCCTAATGTGGTTCTGGAGAGTATGAAGATTCAATAGGCTATTTCATATCATATTCAGCAATAGGAAGAAAGAAGGAATCAATAGGTGGCAGAGGCAGATTTAGACCTCATGGGGCCCTAAGCAAGACACTGTTTTGGGACCCTCCCCCCCCCCACTTCCTCAAACCACTCCTCACCCCAGTCAGTGTATGCCAAATCATCCCCCCACGCTAGCTGATCAGTGTATGCCGAACCCCCTGCCCACTTTATTCCAGTCAGTCAATATATGTCAAATCTTCACCCCCACCCCCAGTCAGTAAGAGTATGCCAAATCCCCCCCAGTCATGGCAAACCCTCCCTTCAACACCTTTGTTATTGTAGCAAGAGAGATCGTACTACTGTGTACCGGGGGGAAAAAACATTATTGCAGGCATGCAGGACAAGTAGGCGCTGTACCATAGCACATGCCTCTTCTCTCTCTACACGTTCTGGGCCGGCATCACTCAGTCTCTCTGTGTGTTTGATATCACTGAATGAGACACAGGTGAGCACTGGAGGCTGAGTCAGCATCCGGCAGCTGTAATCACTGACAGCCTGATGAGACTATTCAGCCAGAACAGTGCTTGGACACCATGATTCAGCCCTGTCAGCGGGTCCCCTGGGATCTGCCTGGCACTAAGCAGCCGCTTTGGTAGCATAGTGGTAAATACGCTACTGGCTGAGCATAGGGTGCGTGGCGGACATGCTGTGGTTGAGCAGGAGAGGAATGTGAGGGACATGCTGTGGGTTAGCAGCGGGGGAGTATATAGGACACAATATGGGTGAGCAGAAAGGGTGTGTGAGGGACATGCTGTCGGCAAGTAGGAGGTAGCATGAGTGGGGGAGGATTGGACAGGGAGTCAACCTGTGGGTGAGCAGGAGGGAACAGGTGTGGAATATGCTGTGGGTGAACAGAAGGGAAATACCTCCCAACATGACCCATTCCACATTTTGTCCCTCCTAGAACAACACATATTGGGAGGTATGAGAGAAAGCATTTATGGAACATGCTGTGGGTGGGAAAGAGGGGGCATGTTAGGGACATGCTGTGGGTGAGCAGGAGGACAGGGATGTAGTTAAAATACCATCGGATGGCATAAGGCAGTGTCAAAATCCCGACAGAGCTCAGGATCCCGACATCCAAATACCAACGCACGGGATCCCGATCATTCTTCCATCGGTACACTCTCATGTTCTGCCATGCACGGAGAGAGGAGGTTAGGTTTAAGCATTAGAAGGGGGGTTAGAGTGCAGGGACAAGAAGGTTTTTGGTAAGGTACCGGGTAGGGGGGGTTAGGGTTAGGCACTTGGAAGGGGAGGTTAGGGTTAAGCACCAAGTGGGAGGGTTAGGGTTAGGCAGCAGGGAAGGGAGGGTTAGGGTTAGGCACCACTGGGGAGGGTTAGGGTTAGGCACCACCAGGAAGGGTTAGGGTTAGGCACCAACACAGGAGGGTTTGGGTACTTTTGGAGGGGCTGTCAAGATTCTGATGGCCTGGATGCCGCTGTTGGGATTCTGACTGCTGGCATCCAGTCCATCGGGATATCCTACTGATTCCGGAGGACATGAAGGAGGGACATGCTGTAGGGGAGGAGAAGAGGATTGAGTGGGTGAGAAATTATAGGGGGGCAGGGGTGAGGAACAGGCAGATAGTTTGATGCCACCATGCACATTTTGTTGTTTTTAAATATGTATTTTCCAATTAGACAGCAGTCACATTACCTGGTGATGCGTAACCCTGGGGCAATGAGGTCCTCAACTGAGCTACTTCCATTTTTCTGTTCATTCTCCTCCCCCTTCCCTGTGTCTCTGCCCTTCTCTTTTATGTCCCTGCCCAGTCTGCTCCCCTCTGACTATCCCGGACAGAGTTTGGATGCATACCATTGATGCGGCGGCTGGATGCAGGACAGCCGGTGATGGTGCCCGTGTATCAGAGCCACCATATATGGTCTGCATGATCAGCTTTCTGCACATAGGTGGGGAGTGACTAAGCAGAGGGTGAATGAGGGGAATGTGCGGCTCAAGACAGTGTCTGCCATGGTGCAACACAAGCTGCCTGTCGTAGACGTCAGGAAATGTTCATACCACAATGGAGATTCCTGACCTCTTCCCACCCTCTAAGCAGCCGCAACGTGCCTCCGGTTTCACAAAACCCCACCCTGTCCCCTGATGGCAGCAGACTGTTGATCACTGACTGTCTGCTGCCGCTCTGCTTTCTATGTCACAGGACCCATTCACACACATCAGTACTATGCAGTGATGGGAGCAGATGCAACCGCACCTAAATGACCCATCCCATGTTTGTTCATTTGTAAGTAATTTTGTGCAAGAGACCCTTAGACAAGAACACCAAAGACCGAGTATACAGATGTGTCCATTTACATGTAGCCTCCTTTCCCGTTAAACAGCCCTTCTAGTGACACCATGACGTGGCATGACTTGGTACCAGCGAGCATCTATCCATGCAACTTTTTTTCCATTAAAATACATCTTATTCATAAAACAAAGGACACACAAGCAGCTTTTGATTATTAAAAAGACACAAATTACTACACTATAGTATTTTCCTAGAAAACATGGTAATGTAGCATTGCATATGAAAATACAGTCAGTCTCACACAGAATATAGGCATGCAGCATATTACTGTATTTTAATCAGCAGTCTACTTGTGCGTCTTAATTGCATTGCGATGCGATTAAGATGCATTTTCCGTAAAAAAAAGATGCCTGACGCTATCAGAGTTGCACGGGACCAGTCAGCTCACTCACACCAGACATCTCCCTCTGCGTGGAGTATTGAGCCAAGATGCATGAGGACACATCTGTACATATGTATAGTGTACATGAGTTGAATTTATCATATGCTGCATAATAAAAAATGAGGTATACTATTTATAAATTATGTAGAGGAACACCTATGTACAGTAGACATTAATAGTCATCTCAGTTGCACAACAAGTGTGAAATATACAGCGGCCATGATTAAAATGGTAATTGATTCCCCATTTATCGCAATTAAAAAGGAATAAATGCATAAATATACAGTATATAAAGGAAAGCCTGAGCCCATGCTAAAATTTAATACAGGTACTGTATTTCCTTTGAACAAAACTGAGCAGATACTAAAATACCAAATTTTATTGGTTTTCAGGTCATACTTAGCACTAGGAGTGGGTCCTGGATTATGAGCCGTGTATGGGATGATGGATATCCTTGGGACATGGTCTATTTGACCCGTTATCAGTCCTTCCTTAACAGCATTTTACCAAGAGCTATTTCTGACTGGCTGTATGAAAGAATGATGGAGAAAAGATTCAACCACAGTCGCTATGGCTTGGTGCCTGTGAACAAGTATGTTGGTGGTGTGCATTGGAAATCTTTGATACACAATGCCACAGTGTCCTTGCAAATGATATTAAAATGTTAAAAACTTTGCAGCGTTATGTTGTTTATGAAAAATAATATGATTCACATATCTCTCTTGTTTTTACAGGAGCCTGAGGAAAGAGCCTGTTTTCAATGATGATCTGGCGGCCTCCATTACCTGTGGCACTGTAGTAGTTAGGCCTAACATCAAGCGGTTTACTGAAACAGCTGCGGTCTTTGAAGATGGCTCACTGATGGAGAATGTGGATGTTGTCATATTTGCCACTGGTTACAGCTATGCCTATCCTTTTATGGATGATGCCATTGTCAAAAACAGTAAAAACAAAGTTTCTCTCTACAAAGGAGTCTTCCCTCCAACACTGGAAAAGCCAACATTGGCAGTTATTGGGTTAGTTCAGTCTTTAGGAGGGATCCCGCCAACTTCTGATGTCCAAGCTCGTTGGGCCGTGAGAGTTATCAAGGGTATGTTGATATAAACTAATGTGGGGTTGTACATTTTAATGTATACCGCTTTTCTATAGCATGTTCATGATCATGTGTATAGTTATCCTATCGTTGCATGCTCTAATTCAGGTGTAATCCTTGATTCTTTCTTTTATGCTTGAAACCATTTCTTCTAAATCAAACCTTCCAGCTTGAAGTTATTTTGAATTGGGAGAGTGCCCACATGAAAAGATAACTACTTCCAATGTGATAGGCTTAACCCACCCATCACTGTACTCCCCCCAATAATGGCCTACATGATGATGAAGTGGTACACCCATTAACTGTCCTGAACCCAGGACTGATGGGACGTATGGTAAAGTTACTTTCTGCTTAATTAATTAAAATCAATAATCTTCTGGCCAGATGATGTGATTTGACATTTGTCCCCAAAAATAATATTTGTTTGTGCTGCATGAGTTTAGTCTAGTCACTCAAGTTCCAGTGCAATGAAACTAAGCTAGATGGTAAGATTCTTGTGTTTTGTAAAAAGGGTCCAACTGCATTATCTGAAGAGAATAATATGCTCCATCTGTATATGGAATTTCTGTCATTTAATTGTATACTGTAATTCAAGCCTTGTTATATTTCATATACAGTGATCGGGTAGTTTTGGTTTAATCTGTATGAAAGGGTTGGGTACAAGATCCAACAGTCAGGATTCCGGCAATCAGAATAGCAGCAGAGGCATCCTTATGGTTAGAATGCCGACACACTTAGGCTAACCCTCACCCTTACCCTCCCTTACCTTCAGCCTAATCCTAATCCTCCCTTCCAGCAGCCTAACCCTAACCCTCCCCCTACTGACTAACCATCCCCTTAGTGCCTAACCCTAACCTCTCCCCAACAGCCTAACCCTAAACCATACTTGCCGACATTCTGGCAGGGGGGGTCGGCACAACATGGGGAGTGGCACAGCATGAGGGAGCATGGTGGGGATAAATGTCACGGTGTAAGGTGCAGAACAGGGGCTGTGACCACGTAATCATGGCCACGCCCCCACTATGCAATGCAGAGATTACCGGCATTGCGAGGCAGGGTGCGGGGCCACAATTACTTGATTCAGTGCTAAGCGTGTCATCTGACCTCCCTGGACCACCTACTTTGGACAGCGGCGTGGGGGAATTGCTGGGAGATGTAGGGCTGGTAGCATCCAGCCAGAAGACCTACCCACTCCTCCAGGAGTCTTTATCTTGCACATTATTTCAGCCATTCAATTTTACTGAATAAAAGGTAATGCTTTGTCATAAACGTTTGTCCTCTTAATTAAACTTCTGGGGTTTTTTTCAGTGGCACACTGGCAAACATAAAATTCCATAATTAGAATAAATGCTTTGCTCTTAAATTTGCTTTTTCTTTTCTCTCAGGGCTGCGTAAGCTGCCACCAAAAGAGGCAATGATGAATGAATTAAATGAAGAGGAAGGAGAGAAAAAGAGCTGGTACTGTAGGCTTCATTTTAATCTACACTGTTATTATTTTAGAATATGTAATTAAGTGCTCGTGGCAATGAGGGCCCACTGGCACTTGCACTCACAACTATACTTTTATTTTTATGTTTTACTTTTGCAAGTGAAGAAAATGTGAAATGAAGGATCAATGTCCGACTCCTCAGGTACACATATTATGGTGAGAAGGGTGATTCCATCTCACATTAGCACCTCAAGAATTCATTTGATTAAGCAGTGTACCTCTTAAATCTTGTGTAAAAATGTTCAAGTGTAAATTCAACCTCTTATGCAAATGTACATAAACTGTGTTTCAAGAGACTATTGCCAATAGTTTTAGGTCAATACAAGTAGAGTGAAGATGATAAGCAGAGATGAAGCTATGCTTTCCATTATCCTAGGTAAAGACTCGGCTTGGCCTACAGCTGCCAGTGACGGGCTGCTGTGTAATGCGCATATTTGACAGCCATCTGTTCATTGTACTTTCATCCAGATGACTTTGCTGAAGCAGGAAAGGCTTTTGCTGGATAAAAAAATATATTAGTAAATTTCAGCGCTAGCAAACAATCAATGCAGCCAAACAGGGAATAATAGGATACCATTGTCCTGAGAGTCCATATGTATAGAACACAGGTTCTCAAACTCGGTCCTCAGGACACCACACAGTGCATGTTTTGCAGGTTTCCTCAAAATCACAAGTGAAATAATTAGCTCCTCCTGTGGACCTTTTAAAATGTGTCAGTGAGTAATTAATACACCTGTGCACTTGCTGGGTTACCTGCAAAACATGCACTGTGTGGGGTCCTGAGGACCGAGTTTGAGAACCACTGGTATAGAAGATCCTAGTTTCGTCGCTCTAATTGTTTATATGTTCCTCAGAAAGAAAAAAAAGGGAGAGAAAATCTTTCATCATGTAGAATGTCTCTTATAATTATAGAATGGTACCACCACCACGTGATAGACACCACTCAATTTAGATCAAAGATCACACACCTCCGGTAATCAGGCCTATGGTAATAGGGTTACCTTTAAATATACCTCACAAAAAAAAGAGGTTTTTAGAACATTGAATGTATTAATGGATTGCACTCCTATCAACATAGAAATCACAATATGCAAAGAAACAAACACCTTTTTGTTCATACCCTTCTGATTTTGAGGTTACTGTACCTCTTGTTTTACCTCATATATGAGGTTATAACCGCATAATGACAACTCCCATAAGGCGTCAGCTCCTTCATAAAACAGTTTTTTCTTTGTTTAATCTCCTTTTTACAACTCCAAGACAGTATAGGCAGAAGATAAAATGTGCATAGCATAATATTGCTTACATCTTTTTTACTTAACACACATAAAACAAAACAGGGCCCCATAGGTTTAAATGCCTACCAGATGGAAAACAAGTCTGAGCAAATCAATGTATAAAAGTAGATACCCGGTTACTCCAAATGTCAAGTCAGGCAGTGCTCACAAAGTCCAGGCATCCAAATCCTGGACGCCAAATGCTGGATGCCCATCGCTAACAATGGATACTGAAACACTAACACCATCTGTAGATGGCTAAGCATTACAGTGACAAATGGTATTAAGCTAAGCTTATTGATGTTACTTAAATACAGAATGGAGCTAATAACCATTTTAGGGAGTGCTGAAGGGGTACAGTATGTCTCATTGTTATAAGGATTTAAGATTACCTTTCCTATGCCAGCCCCCACGCTATTGCTGTAAATAGATTTCCTAATCAGGGTATTTTTTTCAAGTCGAGCAGAGCAATCTGTCAGTTGTATGTGAGAGAGTCTGGTCAGCAAATGGCTCTTCATTTGCTGCATGACTACCCTGTTCAACCACACTGCACCCCTCCTCCTGGTCTTTGCTTCTCTTTTCCCCCCAGTCCTGCCTCCCCTTCTACCAGCCCCACTTCTCTCTTCCTCCTGGTGGTGCCTTCTGTCTCCTTCCTCCTCCCAACTCGGTCTGCCTTCACTGGACTGCACACTGCCAGTGTGACTGTGACCCTGTGCAATTGACTCACTGCCAGGAGCCCCATTTCAGTTAATCTAAAGAGTTATGATTGATCATCCCTTTTCATTTAATCACACGCTCTTGCTAGCAACCCCCTCCATCAGTCACCCAGGGCACATGCCCCACCAACCCATCTGACCCCCCACTAGCTACTTCTCAAGTGAGAAGACCTCTATTACAGTTTTGTGAGATCTTCTTCACATTTAGGAAACTGCATCTCCTTAAAACTAGATGTATTTACTGGTATACTGATGTCCCATAGTTTTCACTCTACATAATAGCAGCATATCACCACACAGTATGCCTAGGTTTAGGATGTACAGGACACTATAAAGGATGTCCAACACTTACTACATACTAGTGACTGGACACAGGGAAGAAAAGTTAGCAGATAGATGGTAGTTGTAAGCAGTACTCCTAGTGGGCTATCTCACAGATTGTATAATACAAGGTCAGGGCTGGCTACAAAGAAACCAAAGCAACAAGACAGGTTGAGGGCTGGTAGGAGACAGGCAGATACAGTAAGACAAGCCTGGTTAGGGCTGGCAGCAGACAGACAATAAGCGATGCTTGGTCGGGGCTGGCAGCAGACAGGCAGATAAAGTCTGGATCAAGGCTGGTGGCAGTCAAATACATAATCCATAGACTAGCCAAGGCCAGGGGTAGAGGTCAGGAGAATTCAAATAGCAAACTAGAGAGGCGATGCATCAAGTAATGCAGTGCTATGGGCAATTCTCCCCTTTTTACACTGCTTGCTACATCTCCCCTAAAATAGAGATATTTTTGGTTGAGCTACAACAAAGCAGGCACTATCACAACCATAAGCGGGAAGGTGAAAAGACTATTTAAAGAGTCAAGGGCAAATGAGATAGTGAAACGAAATTGCCCCAAAGAATTCAATTACTCATGGTGTCTGGAGAAAGCAGGGCAGCCCAGGAGCATAGATGACTCTGTAAGATGTTCCTAAGAACATCCAAACAGCCAGAAAGGCCATGGCCTAAACAAGCAGGAAGCCAGACCTAACATTGTTAAGTAAGGGCCATGGTGACAGCTGTACCTAACAAACAGAGAGTAAGGTAAATGGCAGCTCACCTTACACCAATCAGATGTCTAGTCCATGCATTTGTTTCCATTGCCTCATATGTGTGATGTCTATTTGGTGGGGATGTTGGTAATGTTATACATTTATAGAGCTTACCAGCTTGTTCTGATCAGTCATAGGCAGGGCATTAGAGAGCCTGGCTGGGCCCAGGTGCTTTTCAGTGGGTGTTGCCTAACCCCAGGAGGCGTGGTCATGCACCCTTACAGAAAAACCCCCAGAACAAATTGTATTTTAAGCACCTTCCAGGGCAAATTGCAGCTCAGCACACAGCAGGGTGTAATGGACTGAGGAGAAAAGCTGCTGCCAGGTGGGGGACCGGGGACCTGGGCCCTGGGCCCAGGTAATTAGAACTCTATGCCTCTCTCTCGGCGCCACTGGTCATAGGCAGGTTTTTTTTTTTTTTTTACAGCAATTGGCTTTTGCATTTCAACAGTGGATCTCAGTGGGAATGAACATGAGGTAGAAGGGCTAGCTCGTGAGTGCTTGAATGCTAAGGGGAAGGGAGAATAGTTGAAGTTTGAACTGGTGAGAAGAGAAGGACAGGGAGAATAGTGAATATTTAGGAGGAAGGATGGTAGGCTTTGATGAAAAGGTATTTTTTAATGAATGTTTGGAGTTAGAATACACTGCTTATTAAATGAAGTATGTAGTCCATTCAAATATTGGTGATCATTTTCTATGTTAGCCAGCTCTATGCAGACAAGAAATGTAAAACAGGTATTTGTCTTGTCATCCATCACATTTAAGCCAAAGTATTCCTCAGGGATTGTTGCAAATGTGGGGTCCTGGATCTATTTATGTAAATGGAATATCAATGTGCAAATACCAAATTGGGTTCACAAATCAGATTGTATGTATATTTTTTAATCCAGAAACCGAAACCAAATATACTGTAAATGTACACTTCTTACTGTCACACTATATAATGAGTATCACATGGACAGCTCTTTCTACTGAAAAACATTGTGCAATGATCACCATAGTGGATGTTTTCAACTTCAATAATAAGCAACACATATACTGTAAATAGCAGTAATACTGTAATTTACACCAATGACATGAAACAATTTTAGCCTGAAATGTTATTTCCTTAATATAGAAAAATTATTTTGTCTACATTATTGGTTAGATGACTGTAAGAAATCAGATTTATTTAAGCATACATACATTGTGTATTGGGAACACAAATTAATTTGATCCAAGAACCACATTTTGAAGTATTTCATTTTTTTTTCTTTAGTGACTGCAATAATCCTTACTTTGCTTAAACTTGTAAAATACAGCAGTTATACTCATCATAAGAGTGTTATAGACATAAGAAATAAAAGGCGACACACGATTTGGTTTTAATATTTTTTTATTTTTGTTTACACACAAGACAGAAGTCTGTCTAATAAATATTTCTTTTCACATTTTTCTATTTCTATTTTATACATTTTAATACTTCACTTTGTATGGTCTAATACTCAGGCCATAATGATACCACATGGGAGATTATGAATTTAGGATGACACTCCATGTGGATATTGGTATTTTCTGCTAATAAAGATTTACTTAACAATAAATTAATATACTTGTAAAAATACTATAGATAGAGATTCATGAAGGGGATAGAGTGCACCCAGACAAACTGATCTCTGCCAAAAAAAAAATTATTGAAGAATTTTTTATTTTTTTCCCTTTGAAAATACAGCAGTTGCAGAGTACCACAGGAGAGCATACGGCTAGGCTATGTGTGGTGGTCACAAAACACTAGTCATGCTCATCCATGTAACACATTAAGGCTTCTTTTACCTCTTTCAGTAATACACAGCTCCACCCCCTCCCCCCCCCCCCCACCCCATAGAAGCATGTGTTCTCCCCTATTCATTTTCCCTCCTGTAGCAGCACATTCTCCCCACTTATTCCTTTCTGTATCAGCCCACTCTCGCCGCTTCCCTCCCCCAGTAGCTGTAGAGTCTCACATCTTCTACCCCCCTTTATCAGAAAATTCTTCCCAGCCTCCTGAAGAAGCAAATTCTGGCCTCCTCCGTCCCCACATTCCCTCTTCTTCCCTTCTCCTGAAGAAGCAAACTTTGGCCTCCTCCATCCCCACATTCCCTCTTCTTCCCTTCTCCTGAAGAAGCAAATTCTGGCCTCTTCCATCTCCCTGTAGCAGTACATTCTGTCCTCTACACCCACCACCCCATACCCCACCCTACATCCCATATTCTTTGCTCTTGTTCTGCCGCTTGGGTGCGTCAACATTTTTACCTGCAAACTCCCGGCGTAGTGATCAGGAATGTGCAAAAAGTGACCCGTTTGGGCACCCAAACAGGACTTAACATAGCTAAACTCTGTGCTTTTGGTGACTTCATATGTAATGGGTGACCGATAGGAGCATCAATTGCATTGTTCCAATGGGTACTCGTTACTTTGGTCACCTGATAAAAACAATTAAATTACCCCCAGTATAATATTATTTAGATTTTTTATTTTATTATCTGATTTTTTTATTTTTATTTTTAAATTTCAAATGCTGTCTTATGTTTAGTTTTGACTGTACAAAAATACATATTTTGGTTAGCTATCACACAGGTAATTTTATTTATGGTCAGTTATTAAAGTCCTATAAGACTCATGATGACTGAGCTGTTTTATACAGTTTGTGGTGTACATAAAACCATTTATTTCACCTGCGTAAATAGACATCAGGGAACACATGGTATTCGCCTGAGATAAATAGTATTTCTTTTAATTCCAAATTGGTCTCTTGAATAAAATATAGCAATACAAGTAAGGAAAAAAAGAATACAGATAAAAAGAACGCAATGCCTGGTCTACAACTTCTCCATTTTGGTACACTGAAGAGTGAAGTGTCTTCCAATTATTATTTTTTTGTAAGCCACATAAAGTTTACTGGTATACAAAGGTACAACTGTGTTTGATAGTCATTATGGACTAGGTATTTTCTCACTGCTTTTTTATAAAATATTTATTTTCCTGCGCATTTCAGGTTTGGTCGAAGTGAAACATTGTCAACGGATTACGTCTCTTACATGGATGAATTAAGTTCTTTTATTGGCTGCAAGCCGAAACTTGGTCTTCTCTTCCTTACTGATCCAATATTGGCATGGCAGGTGTTCTTTGGGCCTTGTAGTCCATACCAATTTCGACTACATGGAGAAGGCAAATGGGATGGAGCAAGGAAGGCTATATTAAATCAGTGGAATAGAACTGTTGCAGCCACAAAAATGAGGGTGGTATCTTCTCATCAAGAATCATCTGTCATTATGATGTTGCTCAAGTTCCTCTTGATACCTCTCCTTCTCTTTGCTGTGTATGTGGCATGGCTTTAAAATACCTTTAAGATGACCTAACAAAGGAACCTAAAATTATTGTTTTTTAAAAATAGTGGATTACATATTACTGCACAATTTTTAGAATCATTATAATTTTACATCATTGTGTAGCGATTAGTTGTCTTTTTTACTTTTTCAGAATTGTATTCATTATGACAAATATTTTATTAAAAACACTTTTTAACTCAAAGCAACTGCAAGTGGGGGTATTTCTGAGTGGGACGGATCTCTGTGCATGGATGAAAACAGTGAGTGTTAGCATACAGCGCACATGCAGATGCAACTTTGTGCATTGATGCTGATTTCCTCTTACAAAACTCTCATTTCTGTGTCTCCGTGAAATTGTGTATTTTGGGACAGCAATGATGCGTGGAGTGTGTGGAACGGCCTTGATTTGTGGGTGTGTCATGGGAATGTATCTAAAGCTGTGTGCGATTCTGAGTTATACGTAAAGGATTGAAAAGCCTGTTTCTGACAGATCTCTTGTACCTAGCATGGGGCTGGTATAACTGCAAATACGAAGGATGGCAGTTGCAGTGGCCAGTATAAAATTAATGGGGGTATGATCGGAGTGCTTTACCCATCACAAAGTACAGATTATCTGTACTTTGCACATATGAAGGACCCGTGCTGCAAATCTGTGAATTGGTCCTGCGACGACAGACGCAGGACAGCAGCGGAGTGTCAGTGATTGACAGTCGGATGCCATTTGGGGGCAGGGAGGGGGCGGCGACAGCCTCTGTTTCCCCAAATGAAGGCATGATGTCAGCGTTGCAGAGTGGTGCTGAGGATCCCTTGTCCTCTAGCGGCGGCCGGCTTGGATTACCCCATAAGTCAAGCAGCCAGCCGATGGTGTCGGAGATGATCCTATACTGTATCCTAGGATACCTCCAGCTGTATTACCATATTACTGCTCCCACTGCTGCTTACATGTAAGCAGCAGTGATAGCAACTCCAACCACATCTGAAAGAGGGCCGGTGCCCGGTGGGCAGCACCTGTTTCCACTTGTAGAAGCAGGAATCCACCGCATTAGTCCACATTAGCTTAAGATAGTAAATTAGGCTTCAGCCACTTTGTGTGCAACTCAGAATTAGTCCCTATATGTTTAGATTTTATTTTACTGATGTAAATCAATGTTTTCAATAAATAATAAAATGCAACATTTGGATTGCACTAATTTGTTGCATGTGCCTCTATGTTCAGTTGAAACATTAAACATTTTAAATAATTGAAACACCGGGAAAAAAGAGCACCCACTTTCTGTTATTAGAGGCATTGCAAAGGAAAATTCAGTAACATTTTCGATAGTTAGTGAAATATTGGCACAATCATTGTACACATTACAAATTATTGCTGTTTGCATAAATGGACTTTATTAATTTCAACAGTATCCTAGAAAAAAGTACAACAATATTAAGAAGGAAGTGAAGGGAAGAGATGCACATAATGTGAAACAATCTAATATCTGGTACAGATACAGTATGTGTTAAAAGGAGTCCACAAATAATATACCGTAAGGTACTTTTGATAACTCTTACACAGTAGTTGCACAATATTGTTCTCTGATGGTTTATGCAGCAATTTGCCAAATTAAAAAGTACATTCAGAGTGGAAAATGAGGATAAGAGGTTTGGAGGGGGTAAAGAAACAGTGTGTTCTTTCAGAGTGGAACTTGTGGATAAGAGGTTTGGAGGGGGTAAAGAAATAGTGTGTTCTTTCAGAGTGGAACTTGTGGATAAGAGGTTTGGAGGGGGGTAAAGAAATAGTGTGTTCTTTATTGCATTTTTGCAAAGAAACCGGGGAGAAGGACTTGATTCGCATTGTTGGACATCACTAAAATGGCTTTAAAGGGAGAAGTCCTAATCATTGGGGACTTTAATTTACCTGATGGAAATTGGGAGGGGTCTTTGCAAATTCAACTACAAGTGGAACATTTCTAAATTCCTTATAGGGAGCATCTCTCAAGCAATTGGTGAGAGAGCCCACTGGCAAAGACTCAAAATTAGATTTAATTCTCACAAATGATGACAGGATATCAGACAAATATGTGGGTGAGCACCAGGGATCCAGTGATCATTAAGCAGTATGATTTAGTATAAAGACATGATCCAGCTCCTGTCACACAAAAACAAAGGTGTTGGATTTAAGAGATGCTGACTTTGCAAAAATGGGGAGATGTTTAAGTGATTCATTGGCGGACTGGAGATACTTGGAAGGAGTGCAGGAGAGGTGGGAAAAACTGAAAAGTGCAATACTAAGGGCAACAGACCTTTGTATCAAAAGGGTTAGGAAAAGCACCAGTAAAAGGAAGCCAGTGGGGTTCACAAAAGAAGTATCAACTAGTGTGAAAGCAAACAAGATGGCATTTAGGAAATACAAACAGACTCAATATAATAACGACAAAGAGATGTATCTTGACAGATGGAAGGATGCTAAGATAGTGATCAGACGTGCCAAGGCAGAAGCTGAGGAGAAAATGGCCCAATCAGTAGATAAAGGGGGCAAAACTTTTTTTAAATATATAAGTGAAAGGAGAAAATCAAATGGAGGAATAATAAGACTTAAGACAGAGAGTGAGAATTTGGTGGAGGGAGACAAGGCAATAGCAGATCTAAATAGTTATTTTTGCTCAGTATTTACTACAGAAGGAGAAGGGAAGGGGCCACAGTTAAGTTGCAAGGACATTCATAAAAATAAGGTAGATGAAAGTACATTTACAGAGAAGGTCCTAACAGAACATTTAAAACTAAAAGTGGATAAATCAATGGGACCATATGGGATACACCCAGGGATACTAAAAGAGCTAAAAGATGTGCTGGTGGCATCATTAACAGAATTATTTAACCAGTCACTAGATACAGGTGCCATTCCAGAGGACTGGAAAAGAGCTAATGTAGTGCCACTGGACAAAAGTGGAAGCAAGGAAGAAGCAAGTAACTACAGACCAGTAAGCCTTACATCAGTAGTAGGAAAAGCAATGGAAAAAATATTAAAAGAAAGAGTTGTGGAATATCTTAAATCAAACAACTTACAGGATCCAAAACAGCATGGATTTACTGGTGGAAGATCATGCCAAACAAATCTTACTGAGTTTTTTGACTCTGTGACAAAAATAATAGATCAAGAGGGAGCTGTAGATGTTGCATATCTAGACTTTAGTAGGGCATTTGACATTATCCCACATCGCAGACTGCTAAATAAACTTGAAAGCGTGGGGTTGGATTATAAAACAGTTAACTGGATAAGAATCTGGATGCAGGATAGGAAACAGTTGTAGTAAATGAAGTGCAATCTCAAGAGGAAAATGTTACCAGCGGAGTACCACAGGGATCTGTATTTGGACCAGTTCTCTTTAATATCTTTGTTGGTGACATTGCAAATAGTATTGATGGGAAAGTATGCCTTTTTGCAGATGATATGAAGATATGCAACAGGGTAGACACACTGGGATGGGGAAATGATTGATGTCATAGGTAGGCTTGAGAATTGGTCAAGAACGTGGCAACTACCGTTTAATGATAAAAAATGCAAAATCATGCAGTTGAGTCTCAAAAACCCAAAAGGTTAAATATAGTATCAAGGGTACTATATAGATCAAGGGTACTATAATGGAAACTACTGAGGAGGAAAGGGATTTAGGAGTCACTATTTCAAGTGACTTAAAGGCAGGAAAGCAATGCAACAAAGTAATGAGAAAGGCAAGTCAGGTGCTTGGTTGCATAGAGAGAGGAATCTGTAGCAGGAAAAAAAGAAGTAATAATGTTTCTGTATAGGTCATTGGTATGGCCTTACCTGGAATACTGTGTCCAGTTCTGGAGACCATATCCCCAGAAGGATATAAATACATTAGAGAGTGTACAAAGAAGTGCAACTAAAATGGTGCATGGCCTACATCACAAAACCTAAAAGATCTTAACATGTATAGTTTGGAGCAGAGAAGGGAAAGGGGGGACATGATAGAAAAGTTCAAATACACCAAGGGTCTTAATAAGGTTCAGAGGAAAATATTCTTCAAAGGAAGAGAAGTTTTAGAACTCGAGGACATACACTGAAACTGGAGGAAGGCAGGTTCAGGGGAAATTTAAAGAAAAATGACTTCACAGAAGGGTAGTGGATGAGTGGAATAGCCTCCCATCAGAGGTGGTAGAGGCTAAAACTGTAGAGCAATTTAACCATGCTTGGGATAGGCATGTGAATATCCTTACAAAGAACTAAGGTTCAAAAAGAGTTGAGATTAACTAAAGGATAAAAAAGGGGCAGACCAGAGATAAATATATATTATATATATATATATATATATATATATATATATATATATATATATATATATATATATATATATATATATATATATATATATATATATATAGAGAGAGAGAGAGAGAGAGAGGATGGCGGCACTCAGGAGAAAAAGGAACGCAGACACAGCCACTTAAACCAACGTTTCAATGCTGGTGCATTTTCGTCAGGGCAGTAACAAACATTAAATCACTCACCATTAAATGTGCTCCCCCTCACCGCCAAAGACCGCGCCTCCGGTTCCACTTCCGGTAAGCTAGCACTTCAGAATGACATCACCCAGTGCGCCCATCACCAAGGAGACAGTGCAAGCACTATTGAGACAAAGCAACATTTCACATCATAGTATCTCAATAGCAAATAAACGAGTATGCCATATAAATACACAGATAACGCATCAATTATAAAGATCTACGTGCCAAAGGATTTGATAGCATGTTAAAGAAAGCTCCACCTGGACTCACATTGCAGCAACAATTTAGTCCGATTGCCACCCCTAGTCAGTGAGGGGACATGATCAATGATCATATGTTCAAGAGAAGTAGGAGAGTGACCAGCTAGGGCGAAGTGTCTCGCCACTGGCTGATCACTGTTACCAGATAGTACTGCTTCTCTTATGGTATATCTGTGTTGACCCATTCTAACCTTGAATGGGCACTCTGTCTTGCCGATGTAAAATTTGCCACATGGGCAGACAAGGACGTATATTATAAATTAGACATACAAGATAGTCTATGTCTAATCTTAAATTATTTACCTGTGTAAGGATTTTTGATTGTGTCACCGGTAAGCATATAGCCGCAAGTGACACAGCCAATACACTTAAAGCATCCATTTGTAGGCAATCCAAGAAAGGTTGTAGTTACCTTCTTGTCAAAATTAGTGACATCATTATGTACGACATAGTCGCATATGTTTCTGCCTCTAGAATAACTACACATTATTTGTTTGTTTTGTATACTGGACAGGTCTTTATCAGTTGCTACAATGGGCCAGTGGGACCGAACTGCTTTTCTGACTTTATTGCTTGCAAGGTTATAACGATTTGTCCATATAATTTTATTAGCTGTAGATTTCTTAGGCTTGGATTTTAAAGTATTCTCCCTAGGGATGGACATTACTTTTTGTTTCAATTCCAACAATGATTGTTTATCATATCCCCGTCCATAAATTTGTCAATCATAAGATCTAACTGAGGGGATACATCGTTTTCATCACTACAGATACGTCTTACACGTAGGAATTGAGATAAGGGTAAACCTTTCTGAATAGTAACAGGATGATGGTTGGAAGCACTCGATTACGATCTGTAGGTTTGACAAATAGCGAGGTTTTGAGCCCGGTATCAGTCCTATCGATTCTCACATCCAGAAAATCAATAGAACATTTATCCATTTTACAAGTGAGTTTAACGGGACTATCACGGAGATTGTGTTTTTTAATGATCAGATCTAAGGATTCCATGTCCCCCTTCCATAAAAGCAGCATATCGTCTATAAAACGGGTATAATAGATGACATTCTGCTGGATATCTGGATCTGTGAAAAAAAATTCTTTCTCCACTGATATCATATATGCGTTAGCATATGACGGAGCTACTGACGCTCTCATGGCACACCCAGATACTTGGAGGTAGTACCTCCCATCAAAGTAAAAGTAATTCTTATTCAGTACCATCTCTAAAAGGGCACAAAAGAAGTTGACATCAGGCCCCTTATACCATATGTTGTTCGTGATCAGCCTTCTAGTAGCAGCAATGCCCTCACCATGAGGAATGCAAGTATATAATGAACTAACATCTATACTACACAATGGGGGGTAATTCCAAGTTGATCGCAACAGGATTTTTGTTAGCAGTTGGGCAAAACCATGTGCACTGCAGGGTAGGCAGATTTAACATGTGCAGAGAGAGTTAGATTTGGGTGGGTTATTTTGTTTCTGTGCAGAGTAAATACTGACTTCTTTATTTTTACACTGCAATTTAGATTTCAGTTTGAACACACCCCACCCAAATCTAACTCTCTCTGCACATGTTATATCTGCCCCCCCTGCAGTGCACATGGTTTTATCCAACTGCTAAAAAATTTCCTGCTGCGATCAACTTGGAATTACCCCCAATATGCAATCAGGGGGGATGCTAGTTAAGTTACCCAGTTGTAACAGAAGATCGGTCGTGTCCTTCAGGACATATGCTGACTTCTGAACACACGGCTGAAGGTAGGTGTCTAAGTAAATGGATACAGGTTGAAAAATAGACCCCCTGGCCGAAATAATCGGTCTCCCAGGGGGATGTAGCAAATCCTTGTGCACCTTGGGAAGTGTATATAGCAATGGCTTTATAGGGAACTCAGTTTTTAACAGACATGCAACATCATTGGACACAACCCCCATACAGATAGCATCCTGTAACAATTGGTCAAGGGATTTTTTGTATTCAGCTGTCGGATCAGTCGATAGGGAACGATACACCGTGTGGTCAGACAGCTGACGTACAATTTCATCCCTATAATCTGATAAATTCTGGACCACAACTGATCCGCCCTTATTCGCTGCGCGGATCACAATATCTTTCCTTGCACTAAGCGCTTTAAGGGCTTTAAACTCAGAGGAGGTTAAATTGGAATGTCCTTTATTGGACCTTATTTCCACAGTGTCAACTGTAGTGTTCAACATCCTAATGAATGATTTAATGGACGCGTTGTTCGAATTAGGATCAAAGTTCGGTTCGGTGCTAATTTCCTTAGTTCATTGGGTATTAAACTCTCACCACCCGTGGAAGGTCGTGATCCGAAAAACTCCTGTAACTTGAGTTGTCGATTTAACCTTAAAATTTCAGTTTTCCACAAAAAAGGGTCAAAGCAGTGGTGGGTACAAAACTCAGTCCTTTCTTCAATACATTTGTTTCTTCAACAGTGAGTGGGACTGTAGCCAGATTGAAAATTAACTCTTGGTTGGCAGGGGTGGTTTTCTGCGTGCATCGCTTCCACTGACGACCTCGTCTGTTATATTGGCGTTTGCTGTGCGGTGTTTTGAACGCGTCTTCATCCATAAAGGGAGAGATCTGAACCGATTTCCTCTCCTAGGTCCCTGATCACTGTCACTAGCAGATGTGACAGAGTCTTGTGCAGACTTGTAATTGGGGTTTCTACCAAAGCATCGGCCTCCCCTATGTTGCTGCTGGGATGACTGGGAGCCCCCCGTTAGCCAACCATATACACTGTTAGTTTCATAGTCAATGTTGATTTTAGTGAATTTCTCACACTTATATTTCAATAAGTCACGTTTATAATTTTCAACCTGTTTGGACAATTTGTCCATCCAATCACATGATTTGTCATCCATAAGTGTCTTTTTATGGGCAGCTTCAAATGCCTCTAGTTTATTCTTAGTAACATTCATCTCCCTAGTAGCTTCTTCTATCACCAGCAATATTAAATCTAGGGAGCACTTGTTAAGAATGGCACACCATCTTTTACAAAACTCTGCGTTGTGTCGACCAATTGTCGGAATGTTTCTGACACGAAAACCACGTGGTATTTTCTTTTCTTTGAAATACTCAGATAGAGTTGCACCGTAATAATAAAAGTCTGTCTCACGTTTTTTCAACTTAAACAAGTCCCTGTAGATTTCAGTCACAGGAATACTAGCAATGTCAGAAAAGATTTTGTCCTTATACACTATGCTTTCAGCATCCAAGTCAGAGAAGGAAAGAGTGTCCCCTAAATCCAAAGAAGTACGAGTGAACTGGTCATTAGTGTTAACCTGTGTCTCCATTGTGAATTAAACAAAACTCGACAAGCAGACGTATTACCACTACCATAAAGGTACGTCCCACCTGTGAGTAAAAATACTTTGACAGCAAGACGAATATCACATCAAAAAAATTACCACACCAGGGTGCCTTGACAAAAATACCACATGGTTTTCGAATATTGGAATCTTTGTCCAAACATCCATGAATGATTATTTATGCACAGACAATATTTACTAGTAGACGAGGTATGTTTTTTAAACTATGTGACTTTTTTGTTCCTTTTCTCCATTTTTCTGTTTTTTCCTCCTCATATTATGTCATATCCTGTAGATACCAATATGTCATGCTGTGTTAGAGCTAAAGATGGTTTATTGCTGTACAATAATTTGATATATTGTTCTACAATTGTAGGTTTTACCCCTGATGAAGTCTTGGAACAAGACTAAATGCGTTGGGTTATTGTTTGATGTTACCTCCGAATCTACAATAAGGAGAAGGAGGAAATTGTAGTGTCATATCTACATCTTTCCTCATGACTACAAGTTTATTGTTGAAAGTGTGCGACAAATTTAAATGTATCAACTCTGTATAATCATGGACATTGGTTTTGAGTTTATGCTTTTATAAATAAATGTTTATACATGTTATATGTTATTGAACAAAATGTATCTGTAATTTTTTTTTATAAGGGTCTGTTTTAAATTTGGGTGTTGATACGACCCCATTGGCGCCATTACTTCTATTGTCTCACATTTCTACACACTTAGGCCCTCATTCCGAGTTGTTCGCTCGCAAGCTGCTTTTAGCAGCATTGCACACGCTAAACCGCCGCCTACTGGAAGTGAATCTTAGCTTAGCAAAATTGCGAACGAAATATTCTCAAAATTGCGAATAGAAATTTCTAAGCAGTTTCTGAGAAGCTCGACACTTACTCTGCCACTGCAATCAGTTCAGTCAGTTTCGTTCCTGGTTTGACGTCACAAACACACCCAGCGTTCGCCAAGACACTCCGCCGTTTCTCCAGCCACTCCCGCGTTTTTCCCAGAAACTGCAGCGTTTCACACACACCCATAAAACGGCCAGTTTCCGCCCAGAAACACCCACTTCCTGTCAATCACACAACGATCACCAGAACGAAGAAAAAAACTCGTAATGCCGTGAGTAAAATACCAAACTTCTTAGCAAATTTACTTGGCGCAGTCGCAGTGCGAACATAGCGCATGCGCAGTTTGCGGAAAATCGCTGCGATGCGATGAAGAATGAGCGAACAACTCGGAATGAGGGCCTTAGTTCCTCCTAACAAGGAACTTAGAGGTTACAGGCAGCCTATTTTTAATTTCAGCATTTAATTATAAGTAGCGCAGTGGGAGAGTAATTTTGTGATATTTGGCATTCCTGTTAGCTACTCTCCATTTGCAGCTGAGCGATATGCCGTTGTTTAGTGACCGCAAAAGTAGGAGCTTAAAATGCAAAACATTTTTTTTAGAAGAAGGACAGGACATGGAACAAATAGAGGAGGATGCAGATGAGTATTACTACCTACTTAATAAAATGGAGAAATTGGCCACTAGAGAACTGAAAAGCTGGTATGACCTCATTACGTTAGAAAAGTATTTGGAAGTGGGACGCATTCCAAGAGGTTTGAGGTTGAATAAAACCCCAATTATGGGATCAAATGATGAAGAGTTCAATAAAAATTGGAACAAAATATTGGATGAGAGCGCGGCGAGACTAGTTGATCTCATCGTCTTAGAAAGGAGAAAAGAGTTGGGCATCTTAGAGATAGCTCTCAATGAATTAGAGATTGCACTGAACAAATTTAATGATGATACGGAATTCAAGAGAGATGTAGCAGACCTTCAGCACAAGTTGGACTCTCTTGAAAAGGAGATCATCACACGCAAACAAAAAAAGTTTGCGAGGGACAAACTGGATTATGTCAATGGAAAACTACATGATTGGAGTAATAATGTCACCAACAACCCCTATCAAAGAGACCACCAAGTCCAAGCCAGATGGAGAAAAGACACAGAGGATTATGATAACGACGTATTCAGATGGGAATATGCTCCCAATTATCGTAACAGACAAAGTGACAACTATTATGCAAGAAGAAATTCCTATCGATCACCCAGACATAGATATGGGAGTAAATCATCTTATCAATACCATCAATCTCCCATGGGGAAGCGCCAAAGATTTTTACATACCAGAAGATACGAACATCGTAGGTCCACATCTCCCAAAGGGAGGACTTTTTTAGGGGAGAAAAAGAGGGGAGGTCTACCACATTTTCAAGAACAAGAACATCTACACACTTGATTGGATTCCTCTCAGGGAGTGAAAAGGCTTTTACACCCAGGAGAAGAGGCACAAGGGGTGGAAGAAAGGTTGCCCACCAAAAAAAGAAGAGCAATCAACTTCCTTTCAAGAACCGCCAAGTCAAGCATCATCAACCTTACTGAAAAGAAATTATCAATCCCACTGACATCAGTACTAAGTAAAGGTCTAAAGTTTGCTCCCAATCAACATGTAGATAAATTCAACTTGTTTGTAGATCTCAATAAGTACGTACGAAGTCTCACTTTGAAGAGACATTTCTTGAAAAATCCCATGTCAAAATTGGACCATGAACCAAAGAACAACCCCCTAGTAGCACCACCCTCTAGGTATTATCCGGTCAAATCTAGAGGTAACCATATAGACTTTTTCTTTGACTCTGTCAAAGAAGATTTCAGGAAAATAAAGATCAAAGATGATAGATATTGTGGTAATCTTACTTCGCAAGAAAGACCTGCTGTCAAACAACTTAAGAACAATGACAAAATAATTATAAAAACTGCAGACAAAGGAGGGGCGGTTGTAATACAAGAAAAGACTGCATATATTAAAGAGGCTTTGAATCAAATCAACAACACTAGGACCTATGAACAGTTACCAGGGGATCCAACTGAAGAGTTTGTAGAAGATCTACATATGTTGCTATACACTTCTAAGAATAAATGAGTCTTATGCAAGGAAGAGTTTGAATACCTGTACAATAAGAAACCTAGAATCCCAGTTTTTTACCATGTGCCCAAAGAACATAAGGGTACGATTCCACCCCCAGGAAGACCCATAGTAGCAGGGGTTGATTCCCTAATGTCCTGCCTGTCACTTTATCTGGATTTAAAACTCCAACCATACGTAAAGAAACAACTGTCATATCTGAAAGACTATGCTAGTCTCCTAAGAATACTTAAGGAATTCCAATGGCAACCCACATATCAATGGGCCATGGTGGACATACAGGCACTTTACACATCCATCCCTCATGATAAAGGATGTGAAGCAGTGACTAAGATCCTGCTCTCAGACCACAAAGTCAGTGAAGATGAGAGAGATTTCCTAGTGGAAAGTATCAGGTTTCTCCTTGATCATAATTATTTTGAATTCAAATAAAAGTACTATCTACAAAGACAGGGCATGGCGATAGGGACCAAGTTCGCCCCTTCATATGCTAACATCTATATGGACTGTTGGGAAAACAAGACTTTGTACGTGGATGGAGATTTTAGATGTTCTAACATCAACTTCTATAAAAGATACATCGACGACTTGATTTTTATCTGGGACGGAGAGGTCGAAACCTTAACAAGCTTTATTTCTGACATTCAAATCAATCATTATAATTTCAAGTTTACATATAAACAACACCCTGTAGTCATCGACTACTTGGATGTTCTCTTGAACATTGAAGAGGATGGTACTCTAAGTACAAAGACCTTCTTTAAGGAAACTGATGCCAATAGTTTTATACCTTCCGATAGCTGTCACCTCCTCTGGTGGAAAACCGTGGTACTGTATTATACGAATTAGAAAAAACTGTAGCAGTATGGAAGCTTACTGGGAACAATCATCTATATTAGTTCATAATTTTATAGATAGGGGATACAGTGAAGGGAAGCTACGAACAGATCAAGTCCGCGCATCCGATATTGATAGATTCGTAACAAGAGATCACTCCAAGGATAGACACCATGTAGAGAGATCTTTTGTAACACAGTTCAATAAAGAAAATATGACAATTAAGTGTATTATGAATAAACACTGGCACCTTCTACTCAAAGACCCAGTATTAGGCCCCCATCTACCGAGCAGACCAAATATTGTCTTTAGGAGATCTAAGAACCTCAAATATCCTTGCTCCTAGCCAACTACTGACAGATCATCATAAGAAAGAAGATAATATGAATCAACATCCGCTCATGAAGAGAACAGGGTTGTTTCCCTGCAACAAGTGTAATTGTTGCCGATTTGTCGACAAAAAGAGTTTTTGTTGAAAGGACGAGAAGAACAGGATTTTTAGGTAAAAAACCATCGTTACGTGTAATACCAACTACGTCATCTATAAGATTGACTACAGTTGTAAGCTCTCCTACATTGGTAAAACAAAGAGGTGTCTCAAAATAAGAATACAGGAACATTTACGCAACATCAAGAATAAGATCCAGAATCATAGCCTCCCCAGACACTTTCAGGAGAAGCATAGGTCGGAAACCCAAGGCTTAACATTCACTGTGGTTGAACATATACTCGAGGACAAGAGGTGAGGGGATAGGGATCTGCAACTTGCTCGGATAGAGTCTTTCTGGATATATACCTTGAACACGCTCATACCAAATGGACTAAACGAAAGTATTGACATGGCAATTAGTATAGTTAATAGCCACTAGGTATGAGATAATCCTAGGCTTATTGGTCATCATAGATTATAATTCCACAATAATGCTACATATATTTTGTTATATATTATGAACGTGGAGGGAGTGAACATCTGAGGTACCCTTAAAAATTATAAGATCCTTTTTATACATCTATTGTTGGTTTGTTAAATATTGTTATCATATGTGCACATATACAAATGGGGCCATATTCAGGATGGTATTCTCTTCACTCCATAAATTTCATTTCTCCCCTATATATAATCATATATTTACAAAATATATATATACAATCATTTGAGTGACAAAAAACTATTTTATCTTTATCCCTTTTAGGGAACGTAACATCATCTAATTTCAACCAAATTTATATATATTTTTTTGAAGTCTATCTAGGTATGTATTGTACAATGAGTTGTAATGTGGATATAATTGTGTGTATATTGTGAATTTGAAGTTTTATGTGGACTTTAATTGGAGTGTTCTATAACTATTGGTGGTTTCTGATACTTGTAGACCCTGCCCTTTGTATCATTTCCATCAGCTGAATTGATGTTGATTATGTGGATAAATACGGAGCTATTTGATTTATATTGACATTCATAATATTCTTTCGACTTTCCCTCCCTTTTCTCTTCTTTTGACTCTCCCTCCCTCTTCCTTTTATCATTTGTATAAGGATAATGTTTATTGATTATTATAACGATAATGTTTCAGATATTATATTTATCGAATTGAATATGTGATTGGATGTAATCATTGGATATTCTAAACCTTTCTAATCAATGGTAATCACTCCTACTATAAGAACTGGTATGTATGTTAATCCACAATAGATTTCAATGGAATACT
The DNA here is from genome assembly GCF_028390025.1 of Pseudophryne corroboree. Lineage (NCBI taxonomy): Eukaryota > Metazoa > Chordata > Amphibia > Anura > Myobatrachidae > Pseudophryne > Pseudophryne corroboree. The sequence continues at coordinate 184,361,725 of NC_086452.1, read as the reverse complement.
TACCTGGATAATAATATGTCTTATTAATGAAGACTATATGATTTATATATTTCCATTTGTAACTATCCAGATTCCAAACCCCTGATGAAGTCCTAAACGGACGAAACGCGTTGGGTTTTGCAACGTCTGGTTAACAAAGTCCTTATCACAAACATCTGGTTGGAGATACATCCATTTCGAGTTCTGACTGTGATCACCTGGCTGTAAAATCCTCACATCCAACTGTAATTTATGTATAAGATTGTAATATTGTTTTATATGAATTTTTAGAAGGTTGTGTCAATAACGAACGCTTAGGATAAATATCGTTTGTTTCTGTACAATAAAAACTTTTAATTATTGTCATACAAAAGGCATATTGGCTCCCACGAGAATCCATTTCTATATTATATATATATATATATATATATATATATATATATATATATATATATATATATATTCTTATTTTTTATACTTATTTTTATTTATTTTTATTTTATTATTATTTATATTTTTATTCTTATTCTTATTTATTTATTCACACAATAACTTTAAAGGAATTTTGTTACATTATTATACCAGTATTGTTTTAAATCTGAAAGTTATTTAATATATTTATTATTATTTAGTATATCATATAGCTTATAATGCTGGTATTCACCTGTTTTGTTTAATTAGGTTTAAAGTATCTATAGTAATGGTAAGATAGATGGCGCTAGTGTAGGATATACAGCAACCATGGAGTCTATTGGCAGGGTCCTATACAATCTTTATCCCTTATATATTGTCATCCAACAACGCCTCCTCCAAACACTATAAAGTTTATTAGTAAGGGTGTCAAACAAGCTGTGGAGACCACTGACGATGCCAGTCGTCTAGGTTACCAGGCTGGAATAGCGGACCACCGCTCCGATAACGTGTCTATGATCACGTGATCGGATCAGACCAATAGAGGTTACTGCCGACCCCGTGGAACGCAAATCAGCATGGCGCTGGAACGCAAGCGGTCCTGCTCCAGCGGCATGCTGTGCGACCAGCGGGGAGCTTCAATAGGGGATCGGTTCAGTTTGCAACATGTGTGGGGACTGTGTTAGCCCCATAACATGAGTGTAATGTTATTGGCAAATTCGGAAATAGTGTATTACAGAGCTAGTATATATACAATGTTAAACCCAGTGCCCCGCCCCTTATGGTCTCCCATTGGTTACATATAGTAGGCTGTAACTCTAGTGAAAATAATGATGAAAGGCATTATCGGAGACAGTAATAATTAAGCTCTTTCTCTCTTAGGAATTATTTATATAAAAGGACGTTAGATATATCTATTTCTACCTATTGAAACCTTAAGTTTAAACCACCATAGGTTAAGTAATTCACATTCCATATAAAAAATAAGAACACATTTTTGTTGCACCAATCACACGATTAGGGAAATTATGTAATTACCTTCCCCCTTTATAAGGGTGGTTTTCAAGTCCAGTGTCTCATAACACACAGACTGGGCTGTCAATACTGCACCACTGGAGGGTAAGGTCTAATGTGATTTTTAGCACAATAGTAAACTATATGCAGACCCTCCAACATGACCCGCCCCACTAGGTACAAAATGCTATGTTTCTGGACTTCCCTCTTAATTTATGATTTTCATCACCTGTGTTGAACTAGTTAAATGATAAGAAAGCTGTTTCTTCACAGGTTATGGCAATAATAAATTAAGAGGGAAGTCCAGAAACAGAGCATTTTGTACCTAGTGGGGCGGGTCATGTTGGAGGGTATGTATATGTTGAAATACCACACAGGTTCTCAAACTCGGTCCTCAGGACCCCACACAGTGCATGTTTTGCAGGTCTCCTCACAGAATCACAAGTGAAATAATTAGCTCCACCTGTGGACCTTTTAAAATGTGTCAGTGAGTAATTAATACACCTGTGCACCTGCTGGGTTACCTGCAAAACATGCACTGTGTGGGGTCCTGAGGACCGAGTTTGAGAACCACTGAAATACCATAATTGAAGATGGCCCCACTTATTGCTATATATTTTGTATTTATTGCACGTATAAACTTGATCAGTTTATTTATTTATATCACATGATAAATTATAATTATTAATTAATTATTAACACAGATTACTAATAATTGTATAATTTTGAATAGGCACTTTATATATTATACTGGCATGATAAATGTATTTATTTTTTATTGGTATGAAATCAAGTCATATGATTCATACACTTATTCATATGTATCTATAGGTAGTTTACCAATAATAATAGGCCACTCCTTAATCAAGAGTAAGGATTATTTATTTGTTTATTGGGTGGGAATTTTTGTACCCACTGGTATCTTTATGAATTAATTTGAATTGTGTAATTGATAACAAATTAATTAATCTACCAGGTTCGTTACGTGTTTGAACTGGTTAGGTTCTATACCTGTATGAATTCCCTTCACACTCGAGTATCTGAATGTCAGGTTCAAGCTGTTGATTTATGAGGTATGTGTTGTACCGTGGGGATTCTCCTAATTATTGCTCAAAATGAATGTAACCACATATGGATCAGTGGCGTGCGGTGAGGTCAGTAGATGGTGAGGCACTGCAGTCATAATGTTCGCCGAGTCCTGCCAATGACCCATAGCGCTGCTATGCTGATGCCCACTACCACCCCCAAGCAGTTACCAGTTTCTGTTGCTGTCCCTGATGCGGCAGCTTGTGCAGGTGAGGGATATTTTCAGATCCCTCCCCGCTATTTCCCCGCAAAGTCCCTGTCAGGTGGGCAGACTCAGCAGGGGATACTGTGCCTGCAGACCTGCCTATCTCACGCTGCCAAGCAGACCTAGCAGCAGCGTACTGCATTTACAGCACTCCCTCTCAGCCTGCGGGACTCCCAGTGACTGTACTGATCCCCGCTGCCAGAAAGTCCTTTCATGGATCCATGATCCTCCCCTCCATGGCACTCCCTGCTCACCTGGACCCCTGACCAGCGCTCACCTGGACACCCGGCGATGATGCAGTGTAACGAGAGGATCCAGGTAGGGTGCGGGGACACTGGGGACCTACAAACAAGTAGCAAACAACTCTGTAATCCACTGCTGACAGTGCCGGCAGACACCATCTGACCTGACCCAGCTGGCTGTGGGGACATTAGGACACACACACACACACACAGAGGAAGTGGGAACACCGGGCAGTGCTGTAACTAGATATTTTAGCGCTGTGTGCAAGAAATGGCAGTGGCGCCCTCCACCTTATGTAAAAGAGGGACAGTGTGCACCGTAGGCGCGCACAAAAAATATAGGAGCATGGCTTCATGGGGAAGGGGTGTGGCTACAAAATAATACCAATTCATATAACGGTGCACAGTAGTCTCCATTATTCAAATTACGCCGCACAGTAGCGCCACTACACCAGGTAGAGCCCCTTTTACACATTATGGCAGACAGGCCCCCTTTTTACACATTACGGCAGCCAGTCCCCTTTTTACACACTATGGCAGATAGCGGCCCCTTTTTACACATTACGGCAGCCAGCGTCCCCCTTTTTACACATTACGGCAGCCAGCGTCCCCCTTTTTACACATTACGGCAGCCAGCGTCCCCCTTTTTACACATTACGGCAGCCAGCGTCCCCCTTTTTACACATTACGGCAGCCAGCGTCCCCCTTTTTACACATTACGGCAGCCAGCGTCCCCCTTTTTACACATTACTGCAGCCAGCGTCCCCCTTTTTACACATTACTGCAGCCAGCGTCCCCCTTTTTACACATTACTGCAGCCAGCGTCCCCCTTTTTACACATTACTGCAGCCAGCGTCCCCCTTTTTACACATTACTGCAGCCAGCGTCCCCCTTTTTACACATTACGGCAGACTGCGTCCCCCTTTTTACACATTACGGCAGACTGCGTCCCCTTTTTTACATATTACGGCAGTGTCCCCTTTTTACACATTACGGCAGACAGTGTCCCCTTTTTACACAGTATGGCAGACAGAATAGATAGCTAGATACACGGGTAAAGTAGGACGGGGAGCATAGGGGTTGGTGTGTACTGACTGTGTCGGCAGTGGAGATACCGTGAGACATACGGGGAAAGAGAGGACGGAGGAGCACAGTGGACTGCGTGCGCTGACAGAGCAGGGGCCAATGCAGGATTTCTAAGAGGGGGTTTCCAGATATATGCTATGTAGTTTTAGAACGTATATATATTTTATAGACAGACATTTATATGAATGATACAGCCAGGGGCGGATTGGGATGGAAAACCAGCTCGGGAAATTTCAGGGAGCAGCCCTAATATACAGAGCCGGGCATAGGCAAACTAGGCAATTGCCTAGGGCATTTGATATGCCTAGGGGCATCACCAGCTTCTGCTGATTAAAATGATATGCGGCATGCCTATAGTATATTCTGTGTGTAGCATTTCATATGGAGATACAGCCACAGTCTCACACAGTATATAGGCATGCTGCATATCATTTTAATCAGCAGAAGCTGCTTGTGCATCCTAGCCACATAGCAATGCAAATACTATTTATTTTCATAAAAAAGGTGCACGACGTTAGCATTGAGGTCACAGTGTTAGTGGCAGTGTGAGTACTGTGTGCTGAGTGGGTTAGTTGTGCAGTAGTGTTTGGAATATGTGTAAGGAGCATTATGTGTGTCATGTAAAAATGCATTAATAATGTGCAACATATATGTAAGGGGCACTATGTGTGTCATTATGTGTATAAGGGCATTAATAATGTGCGGCATATGTGTAAGGGACATTATGTGTAAAAGGGAATTAATAAAGGTTGTCATAATGTGTAAGGTGCATTATGTTTATAAGGACATTAATAATGTGTCTCATATGTGTAAGGGGCATTACTCTGTGGCATTATGTGTATAAGGTGCTCTACTGTGTGGCATTGCGTATAGAAAGGGCACTACTGTGTCATCTAATGTGAATAAAGAGCAATAGGGTGTAGTGTAATGGGAAAAAGCAGCAATTCAGTGTATTGTAATGCAAATAAGGGGCACTACTGTGAGGAGTAACGTTTATAAGGTAAAGTGATACTACTGTGGGATGTAATATGAATTATTGACACTATCGCATGATCAAATGTGAATAAAGTTGCAGTACTGTGTGGCGTAATTGGAATGGGGGTTACTAATGTGTGGCCATGCCCCTTGCTAGCAAAAACGCACCCCTTTTTGGGCTGTGTGCCAAATGTGCGAATTGTTCCTATTTAAAATAGAGGGGGTACAAACACCAAAATAAGGACTGCTACGGGTGAGGGGTGATGGTGCTGGGAAAGATGTGCAAGGTCAGAGCAGATCCAGCGGTGGTGCTAGGGGGCACCAGCCAAAATCTTGCCTAGGGCATCATATTGGTTAGGGCCGGCTCTGACTGGTGGTCACTGTCAGGAAAACTCTGCACTGTACTCCTCCTATATAATATAGCTGCTCCCCAGTCCCCACAATTAAGCAGTGCGAGCACAGATATATGCAGCACACTGAGCACAGATATGGAGTGTTTTTCAGGCAGACAACGTATACTGGTGGTCACTGTCAGCAAAACTCTGCACTGTGCTCCTCCTATATAAATACAGCTGCTCCCCAGTCCCCACAATAAAGCAGTGTGAGCATAGATATATGCAGCACACTGAGCACAGATATGGAGTGTTTTTCAGGCAGACAACGTATACTGGTGGTCACTGTCAGCAAAACTCTGCACTGTACTTCTCCTATATAATACAGCTGCTCCCCAGTCCCCACAATTAAGCAGTGTGAGCACAGATATATGCAGCACACTGAGCACAGATATGGAGTGTTTTTCAGGCAGACAACGTATACTGGTGGTCACTGTCAGCAAAACTCTGCACTGTACTCCTCCTATATAATACAGCTGCTCCCCAGTCCCCACAATTAAGGAATAAGCACAAACATTTTTGCATCAAGATTAATAAACGGAGAGGACGCCAGCCACGTCCTCTCCCTAACATTTCCAATGCACGAGTGAAAATGGCGGCGACGCGCGGCTGCTTATATAGAATCCGAATCTCGCGAGAATCCGACAGCGGAATGATGACGTTCGGGCGCGCTCGGGTTAACGAGCCATACGGGAGAATCCGAGTATGCCTCGGACCAGTGTAAAATGGGTGAAGGTCGGGGGGGTTCGGTTTCCGAGGAACCGAACCCGCTCATCACTAGTACAGATATTGTTACTCTCTGGGTAAATTTGCAGTTAATCTCCTGCATTGCACATATTTTAGAAAATGCTTCTCGGCAGAACTGATATCAGTACGGTGAATGTTATATTCAGCTCCTACTTACGCATCTTCTCTGTGACATTATGTCACATCTGTTTTACGGTTGTTACTAGAGATGAGCGGGTTTCGTTTCCTCGGGATCCGAACCCCCCCCCCGAACTTCACCCATTTTACACGGTTCCGAGGCAGCCTCGGATCTTCCCGCCTTGCTCGGTTAACCAGAACGCGCCCGAACGTTATCCCGCTGTCGGATTCTCGCAAGATTTGTATTCTATATAAGGAGCCGCGCGTTGCCGCCATTTTCACTCGTGATTTGGAGATTGAACTGAGAGGACGTGGCAGCGTTCTCTCCCTGAAAAGCTCCGTAATCTGTGCTCAGTGTGCTGAAAATATCTGTGCTCAGTGCAAATTATCTGTGCTCAGTGTGCTGAAAATATCTATGTTCTCTGCCTGAAAACGCTCCATATCTGTGCTCAGTGTGCTGCAAATATCTGATCAGTTTGCTGCATTGTGGGGACTGGGGACCACCAGTACATAATATATACTTTTCTATAGCTTCTATACTGCTTGTCAGGACACACATGGGTCACAGTTACACAGCTCTGTACTGATATATACAATAATATATATACTTTTCTATAGCCTCTATACTGCTTGTCAGGACACGTGTCACAGTTACACTGCTCTGTACTGATATATACAGTAATATATATACTTTTCTATAGCTTCTATGCTGCTTGTCAGGACACATGGGTCACAGTTACACAGCTCTGTACTGACATATACAGTAATATATATACTTTTCTATAGCTTCTATGCTGCTTGTCAGGACACACATGTGTCACAGTTACACCACTCTGTACTACTACTGATATACAGTAATATATATACTTTTCTGTAGCTTCTATACTGCTTGTCAGAACACATGTGTCAGTTACACTGCTCTGTACTGATATATATACAATAATATATATACTTTTCTATAGCTTCTATACTGCTTGTCAGGACACATGGGTCACAGTTACACCGCTCTGTACTGATATATACAATAATTTTAAATCATTTCCTATAGCTTCTATACTGCTTGTCAGGACACACATGTGTCACAGTTACATCGCTCTGTACTGATATATACCATCATTTTATATAGCTTCTATACTGGTTGTCAGGACACACATGTGTCACAGTTACACCGCTCTGTACTGATATATACAATAATTTTAAATCATTTTCTATAGCTTCTATACTGATTGTCAGGACACACATGTGTCAGTTACACCGCTCTGTACTACTACTGATATACAGTAATATATATACTTTTATATAGCTTCTATACATCTTGTCAGGACACATGTGTCACAGTTACACTGCTCTGTACTGATTATATATATATATATATATATATATAATATATATACTTTTCTATAGCTTCTAGTATTACAGTGCAGCATTTTGGTGACCAACAGTATACATATATAGGGGGTCATTCCGAGTTGTTCGCTCGCAAGCTGCTTTTAGCAGCTTTGCACACGCTAAGCCGCCGCCTACTGGGAGTGAATCTTAGCTTATCAAAATTGCGAACGAAAGATTCGCAAAATTGCGAAAAGACCTCTCTGTGCAGTTTCTGAGTAGCTCGAGACTTACTCTGCCAGTGCGATCAGTTCAGTGCTTGTCGTTCCTGGTTTGACGTCACAAACACACCCAGCGTTCGCGCAGACACTCCTCTGTTTTTCCAGCCACTCCCGCGTTTTTCCCAGAAACGGTAGCGTTTTTTCACACACCCATAAAACGGCCAGTTTCCGCCCAGAAACACCCACTTCCTGTCAATCACACTCCGATCACCAGAACGAAGAAAAAACCTCGTAATGCCGTGAGTAAAATACCTAACTGCATAGCAAATTTACTTGGCGCAGTCGCACTGCGGACATTGCGCATGCGCATTAGCGACTAATCGCTCCGTTGCGAGAAAAAAATAACGAGCGAACAACTCGGAATGACCCCCCTAGTACAGTACAGTAGGCCATTGCTATCGATATATTACTGGCATATAATTCCACACATTAAAAAATGGAGAACAAAAATGTGGAGGGTAAAATAGGGAAAGATCAAGATCCACTTCCACCTCGTGCTGAAGCTGCTGCCACTAGTCATGGCCGAGACGATGAAATGCCAACAACGTCGTCTGCCAAGGCCGATGCCCTTTGTCATAGTAGAGAGCATGTAAAATCCAAAAAAATAAAGCTCAGTAAAATGACCCAAAAATCTAAATCAAAATCATCTGAGGAGAAGCGTAAACTTGCCAATGTGCCATTTACGACACGGAGTGGCAAGGAACGGCTGAGGGCCTGGCCTATGTTCATGGCTAGTGGTTCAGCTTCACATGAGGATGGAAGCACTCATCCTCCTGCTAGAAAAATGAAAAGACTTAAGCTGGCAAAAGCACAGCAAAGAACTGTACGTTCTTCTAAATCACAAATCCCCAAGGAGAGTCCAATTGTGTCGGTAGCGATGCCTGACCTTCCCAACACTGGATGGGAAGAGCTTGCGCCTTCCACCATTTGCACGCCCCCTGTGTTATGAACCACAGGTAGTGGTTCATTCCTATTTTATGTTTATAAGTAGTCTTGCAGGCCAGGATTTCCCGTTGCTCTGGTTTAAGAAGATTCTTGTTTGCTGCCAGTGGTGAGTCTGTGTGATTGCAGCTTGTTCCCATGTGTTCAGCCTCACCTGTCTGTTGATTGCACCTCTCAGTTGTGCAGCAGGGCAGCTGCACGACATAATTAATTAAGACTCTCTGTTATATGCTGGCTCAGTGCAATTCAGACACTGGTGATATTTCCAGATTTCCAGGTTTCCAGGTTTCCTGGGTTCCTGAGTTCTTGAGTTCTGAGCTAGTCCCTGCCAGTTCCTGAGCTCCTGTCTAGCAGTGTCTGTCTAGCTGCTTTGAGTGTCTGATCCAGTGTCCTGCCGTGAAGCGTTCCTGTCCAGGAGTCCTGTGGCTTTGTCTGTGCCTGGTCGAACATCTGGCTTCTTGGTGTCCACCGGTCTGTCGTTTGGGATTCTGCCTGTCCTCCAGTTCTGAGAGTCTGTGTCGGCTACATTGGGGGTTCCTGTCCGTTTGCAAGTATTTGTACCGGTTCCGTGAGTAGCGGCTTTGCCGCGTCCGTCGGCTCAGGCCGCAGTATTCTTTGGTTATAATTTGTTTCTGGTGTTTTGCAGAGGGTTCTGCTTGTGCTGTCACCACCGGTACACAACGGTATTGTGTCGGCGAGTGGACAGCATTTCCTTTGTTCTTTTCCTTTGGCGGCGTGCCTCACATATATTTAGGTTTAGGGTTGTTAGTAGCCCCTAGCCTTCTGTTTGTTTTAGCTAGAGGTCCCCTTGTTATTATCCTGTCTCGGTTCACGCCTTGTCTCAATCTAAGACCAGGGGGCATCGGAGTTGGGCAGACCTAATCCGCCCTTCAAACGCGGCTGCCGTGGGCCCAAGAAACCATAGTCACTCAGGCGTGAACGGGCCACACGGGTGAAACAACGGAGGTAGGGTGCTAGGGGCTATTTCCACTCCACACCTCGTCTCAGCGTCACGTTCTGGTGCTCAGGACTCACTACGCAACATCTCCCTTGTTCTGAGCACCAGGAACCTAACACCCTGCAAGTGCTGGAAGGAGCACCTGCAGTCCAGTTCCTGATAGTCAAATTGAAGATGTCACTGTTGAAGTACACCAGGATGAGGATATGGGTGTTGTTGGCGCTGAGGAGGAAATTGACAAGGAGGATACTGATGGTGAGGTGGTTTGTTTAAGTCAGGCACCTGGGGAGACACCTGTTGTCCGTGGGATGAATATGGCCATTGACATGCCTGGTCAAATTACAAAAAAAATCACCTCTTCGGTGTGGAATTATTTCAACAGAAATGCGGACAAAAGGTGTCAAGCCGTGTGTTGCCTTTGTCAAGCTTTAATAAGTAGGGGTAAGGACGTTAACCACCTAGGAACATCCTCCCTTATACGTCACCTGGAGCGCATTCATCAGAAGTCATTGACAAGTTCAAAAACTTTGGGTGACAGCGGAAGCAGTCCACTGACAACTAAATCCATTCCTCTTGTACCCAAGCTCCCAGTGCAAACCACACCACCAACTCCCTCAGTGTCAATTTCCTCCTTAGACAGGAACGCCAATAGTCCTACAGGCCATGTCACTGGCAAGTCTGACGAGTCCTCTCCTAACTGGGATTCCTCCGATGGATCCTTGACTGTAACGCCTACTGCTGCTGGCGCTGCTGTTGTTGCTGCTGGGAGTCGATCGTCATCCCAGAGGGGAAGTCGGAAGACCACTTGTACTTCTTCCAGTAAGCAATTGACTGTCCAACAGTCCTTTGCGAGGAAGATGAAATATCACAGCAGTCATCCTGCTGCAAAGCGGATAACTCAGGTCTTGGCAGCTGCGGTGGTGTTAAACATGTGTCTGGTATCCAGCGTTAATTCACAGGGAATTAGAGAATTGATTGAGGTACTGTGTCCCCGGTACCAAATACCATCTAGGTTCCATTTCTCTAGGCAGGCGATACCGAGAATGTACACAGACGTCAGAAAAAGAGTCACCAGTGTCCTAAAAAAATGCAGTTGTACCCAATGTCCACTAAACCACGGATATGTGGACAAGTGGAGCAGGGCAGACTCAGGACTATATGACTGTGACAGCCCACTGGGTAGATGTATTGCCTCCTGCAGCAAGAACAGCAGCGGCACCAGTAGCAGCATCTCACAAACGCCAACTTGTTCCTAGGCAGGCTACGCTTTGTATCACCGCTTTCCATAAGAGGCACACAGCTGACAACCTCTTACGGAAACTAAGGAACATCATCGCAGAATGGCTTACCCCAATTGGGCTCTCCTAGAGATTTGTGATATCGGACAACGCCACCAATATTGTGCGTGCATTACATGTGGGCAAATTCCAGCACGTACCATGTTTTGCATATACATTGAATTTGGTGGTGCAGAATGTTTAAAAAAACGACAGGGGCGTGCAAGAGATGCTGTCGGTGGCCTGAAGAATTGTGGGCCACTTTCGGCATTCAGCCACCGCGTGCCGAAGACTGGAGCACCAGCAAACACTCCTGAACCTGCCCCGCCATCATCTGAAGCAAGAGGTGGTAACGAGGTGGAATTCAACCCTCTATATGCTTCAGAGGATGGAGGAGCAGCAAAAGGCCATTCAAGCCTATACATCTGCCTACGATATAGGCAAAGGAGTGGGAATGCACCTGACTCAAGCGCAGTGGAGAATGATTTGAATGTTGTGCAAGGTTCTGCAACTCTTTGAACTTGCCACACGTGAAGTCAGTTCAGACACTGCCAGCCTGAGTCAGGTCATTCCCCTCATCAGGCTTTTGCAGAAGAAGCTGGAGAGATTGAAGGAGGAGCTAAGACGGAGCGATTCCGCTAGGCATGTGGGACTTGTGGATGGAGCCCTTCATTCGCTTAACCAGGATTCACGGGTGGTCAATTTGTTGAAATCAGAGCACTACATTTTGGCTACCGTGCTCGATCCTATGTTTAAAGCCTACTTTGTATCTCTCTTTCCGGCAGACACAAGTGTGCAGTGGTGCAAAGAACTGCTGGTGAGACACTTGTCAAGTCAAGCGGAACGTGACCCGTCAACAGCTCCTCCTTCACATTCTCCCGCAACTGGGGCTGCGAGGAAAAGGCTAAGAATTCCGAGTTCACCCACTGGCGGTGATGCAGGGCAGTCTGGAGCGAGTGCTGACATCTGGTCAGGACTGAAGGACCTGCCAACGATTACTGACATGTCGTCTACTGTCACTGCATATGATTCTGTCACCATTGAAAGAATGGTGGAGGATTATATGAGTGACCGCATCCAAGTAGGCAGAGCCGGTCTTAGGCATAGGCAAACTAGGCAAATGCATAGGGCATTTGGTATGCTTAGAGGCACCAGCAGCTTCTGCTGATTAAAATGATATGCGGCATGCCTATATTGTGTGTGTGACTGAGGCTGTATCTGCATACGAAATGCTATCTTGCAGTGTTTTTATGGAAATCAGTGTTATGTGGAACAGTCGTGTGGCAGAACCTGTCACTGAAATGATGGGTTTGTTAAAGTGTGCATGTCCTGTTTATACAACATAAGGGTGGGTGGGTTGGCCCGGGTGGGTGGGAGGGCCCAAGGACAATTCCATCTTGCACCTCTATTTTTATTATTTATGTCTGCATCATGTGATGTTTTGGGCTAATTTTTTTAAGTGCCATCCTGTCTGACATTGCAGTGCCACTCCTAGATGGGCCAGGTGTTTGTGCTGGCAACTTGGGTCACTTAGCTTAGTCATCCAGCGACCTCGGTGCCAATTTTAGGACTAAAAATAATATTGAGAGGTGTGAGGTGTTCAGAATAAACTGGAAATGAGTGGAAATTCTTTGATTTAAGCTGTTTTTAAGGTGTTTTTTTTTTTTTTTTTTAAAAACACCCGAATCCAAAACACACCCGAATCCGACAAAAAAATTTCAGGGAGGTTTTGCCAAAACGCGTCCGAATCCAAAACACAGATGCGGAACCGAATGCAAAACCAAAACACAAAACCTGAAAAATGTCCGGTGCACATCTCTGATTGTTACAAACAGTTGAGTTTTTAATACTTAAGTCTTGTGTTTTATTTGTAATATGTGGCACAGCCCCCTTCCCCCACTGGTTATGCATTTGGCTCTGCCCCCCTGTTTATTCATTTGGCTCCGTCCCTCCCCCCACAGTTTATGCATTTTGTCTCCTCCTCCTTCCCCCACTGGACATGTATTTGGCTCCGCCCCTCCCCCACCAGTTCTGGAGATGCCCTGTAGTAATGCAGTCTTATACTTTCTCTGCTGTCAGTCAGCTCAGACCTTACGACCCATCCGGAGATTCCATACTGCCGGCTGTTCCCAAAAAGCAGATGTTTGAAGAAGTGGACCAGGAGCAAGAGCAGCCGCCTGAGGTCAAAGTAAAAGAAGCTAAAAGAAACCAAGATAACAGACGTGGCAGTAGTAAAAGGTACGTGCTCCAGTATAGAACAGCCACTGGTGACATTTAATGTTGGCAGCAGTATGTGTTTCTGACACTCATACATAGGTGTAATGGTCCTTTTAGTATTGCCTAATATCACAATGTAAGTATAGACCCATGTCCTTGGCCCCTTCTCTCTCCATCTTGTCAGTGTGCAATACCACCTTCATCTACCTCTCCTGCTCCCCCTTCCTGCATGTACCAGCACGTAGGACTAAGCTTATTATCTACCCCCTTTCCTGGGGTCCCTTTTCCTCCCCATGTCACAATCAGTTTTACTTTCCCACAGGTGTGCTGTATGGGTGTCCTCCTCCCTCTCCTGCTCCACCCACATTCATTCTATCTCTAAATATGTCACTTTCACCTGCACAATGGGGGTCATTCAGAGCTGATCGCTAGCTGCCGATGTTCGCTGCGTAGCGATCATTTTAAAAAAATGGAAAACTACGCATGCGTATGGGGCGCAATGCACACACGCGGCCTATGAGTACAAAGAGCTTTGTTTTGCACTGTTTATAGCGACTATTTCATTCGCACAGCCAATCGCAAGGAGATTGACAGGAAAGGGGAGTTTATGGGTGTCAACTGACCGTTTTCATGTAGTGTTTGGAAAAACGCAGGCGTGTCCAGGCATTTGCAGGGTGAGTATCTGACGTCATTTCCAGGATCTTCATCGCGGACAGGCGTTCACACACTTGCAAAGCGAAAAAACACTCCCCCCGTGGGCTGCGACTATGCATTTGCACGGCTGCTGAAAGTAGCTAGTGAGCGATCAACTCAGAATGACCCCCAATATCTCTGGGATCAGATCCTTTCTGATAGTAAGTATCTTACTCATGCCCTTGTTCTGTCCTGCCTGGACTACTGTAACATCTTACTGTCTGGTCTTCCTCGCCTCCTCCTCTTCTATATCTTCTATCCCCAATGCTGCTGTTCACCTCGTCTTCTATGTTCTGATTTGAGGTCTCCTTTAACTCCCTCACTGACTACCCTTCCCCTACAGAATACAGTATAAGATCCTCACCCTAACATTCAAAGTCATCACTACTCCCATTTCCTGCATATCTGAGCTCATCTCAGTCCACACTCCCTCTCGCCCTCTACATCGCTCGTCTGAGTGTCACCTTGCCTCCTCACTGACTACCTCCCTTCACTCCTGGAACTCACTCCCCCACCCTATCCAAATGTCTGCCAGCCTGCAGGGATTCACATGTGTCCTGATAAATGCACCTGTTCATTAAAGCCCACCAGTCTCCACTCACTCTTATCTCATGTCCACTGTATGTCCACCCTTCTCATCTGTTCACTTCAACTCCCAGTTTAATCCCATACCCACTTAGATTGTAAGCTCTCACGAGCAGGAACCTCCACCTTCTTTGTACTCACCCTGCACTCTGTCAGGCAATTCTGGTCCTTTCTGTCCACCCTTCCCTGGTACACAATCATTTACTGTTAATAAGTCTAATTTCTGCAGCAGGGTACATTGGTTTCCACAGGGAAACATCGGGGTGTAGAGCAGGATCTTGATCCAGAGGCACCATCAGGCAAATATTTGACTGTCCCAAGATGTACTGGGGCATCCTCTATAACCCCGCCTCCAGGCACTGAGAGCTCAGTTTCGTTCACCAGTCCAATGCAGGAGCAGGTAAAAGAGAAGGCAGATGTTAGTCACATAGAACCACAATCTCACGACAGGAGAGGGTACCAGCGACTAATGCTATACAACCCACAGAAGCTAGGAGTGTCAGGGTGAGCACCCTGTGGAACCCAGCATACCTCGCAGAGCTCAGTTTTGAGTGGTGCCTGCAGGTAGCAGGTCACCTAACAGTTGGGCTACACTGGGCATCCCTGAAAAAGCTAAGAAGACTTCAAGGGCCCCAGCACTGTTATGTCAGGGTGACATTCATTGCTTCATCTTAATCACCTCCCAAGTGGCATTGCATACTCCCGCGGCTCAGTTGCCGGGTACTTGCGGCGGAGACGCTTAGGCACATGGGCACAGATGATCTCCTGGTTTGTGTGGCTGCTACGGGGAGGAGGTAAGAGGGTCCTCCAGGTGGGACCCACCACTAAATCGCGTTCCTGATCACAGTCTAGGGAGACGGACTGCGACGCTGGCATGGACACTGTCACCGAACAGGGACCCCACTATATCCACCAGGGCATAGGAGTACAGATCGAGTGTATCAACGCCCTATTGGTACTGGCGGTGAGGTCCAGCATGGGGGGGGGGGGGCAGCGCTTGACCTGTAGCCCTTCCCCCGGCTGCCATCTTCCCGCCCTGGAGCTGCTTCACACTCTCCCTCAGTTACTGACAGAGACACTGGGCGCCATCTACTGAGCATACTGTAGCTGCTGCTGGTCTCTGGGATTGCAGGGCAAGGTCTCCCCTGTAAAGCTGAGTATTCTACATTCAAGAAAATAAATAGAAGCGCTAATAGAACCATATGCATTGTATTTCCCACAAAAAATATCAACCAAAAGAGTCAAATTATCAATAATTTGTAATTATTTTATTTAAAAAAAGATATCAATCTTTGTAATCATGTACATAAAATATGCCTTATATAGTCATTCTTACTGTAACCGTATTGCTCACTTATACCATTTAGATAAGGTTACTTTGTAAATGCTTGTCTGTTATGTGAGAAACAGAAAAAGCATTTTGTATCAATTAAGAAACTGTCGTGTAGATTTATAGTAAACTTATATAAATGGGTGGCAATACCTTTAAAAACACAGCTATAAAACCCAACTGGAAAAAATACAGCTATAAATCAACTCTGTATTTCAGTATGATGGAATAATATCAATAAGCTCAATTGGATAACCGGGTGTCCCCGCATGGGAATGTTTTGTAGCTATGATTTATAGATGGTATAGACATCGGCATCGCCGTCCGGACAATACAGCTACCAGCATTGTCAAGCACTGCACGGTAGACGGGTAGCCAATCCCTCTCCAGCTTGGATATCAACTGCAACAATCTACATCTGCCCGCTGACTGACCCTCCACTGTTTCCATCTGGGGCTCCAATATTCAGACCATCAATGCAGTCTGCATGCCACTAGCACTGGCAGTCTCCCTTTTATCAGCGCTGTAATCACAGCACGGCTGCGGCACTAAGAAGCAAACACTCCGATTGGAGACCTCACATGGAGGTCACTGTGGGCTTCATATTGTCGGCTCAACTCATATAACTTTGCTTCGTATTCCTGCAATTTATAAATCATAGCTCAAAACATTCCCATCCGAGCCACTGATAATAAAGGGCTGTGGATAGTTACCAAGTCCCAATAAGAGGTAGATAGCGTCAGGGCCGTCTTTTCATATGGGCTCAATGGGCTTTTGCTCAAGGGCCCCAGGAGTAAAAAGGCCCTAGGCTGATAGCTGAGGGTCCCCACTTTCCAGGGGTACCAGATTTTTGAAAATCGGCCCTGGAGAACCGGAGATATCTGACTTCATAGCAGTGGACCCCATCCAAGCCTGTTAATTGTTCTTCAGAGCAAGATATCTCGGGTTCTTTCTGACTTAGAGATTTTCTGAGGGTATTCTCTAAAAGCTGGAACTCTCCCCTTTCAGTGGATACTGGCAGCTTGTCTCTACTATGCCCAGAACCAGAGATATCAGCCTTCAAGCAGCTGGTCCCAGCTCCAGCTCCAAACGCCTAATATGCAGTTTTATATTTTTGTTGGTGGATTGCTCTGGCTCCTGAACTCTGATCCCCAAGTACCCAGTATCTTGTGAAAGGTGGGACTCTCGTTTTTTTTATCCCATTAAAGCTAAGAAATCTATTTCCAGGAACTGGAGAAATCTGCAGTAAAGCAAGCTGCCCTGACTCCCGGGAAATGATGAATATTAAGCCCACTCCACTATCCACACCTCCCCTGTGTATTAAACACCACCTACCACCCTGAAAGTCATGTACCAGGGCCCCTTCATTCAGCACAATGTCCCCTTCTACAGTTTAGTGTTCTCCTTCTCGCCCCATTTGTGCAGTAAAGGAGTAATTAGCAGAAATTATTTATCCAGGTCCTACATGCTGAGCGAAAGATAGAACCACCCTACCCCCCGCAGGATATCAAAGCTGCCACTGATAGCACCCCCCACCCCTTCCGTTGATGGGTGGGTAGGGGCCCCAGTGCATTGTTGTGCCCAGGGGCCTACACTGCTGTTAAGACGGCTCTGGATAGCGTGAAACTCACTGGTGAGAAGCCGCTGATCCCGGCAATATGAAGCCCACAGTGACCTCCGTGTGAGGTCTCCAATCGGAGTGTTTGCTTGTTAGTGCCGCAGCCATGCCATGATTACAGCGCTGATAAAAGAGAGACTGCCAGTGCTAGCGGTATGCAGACTGCATTGATGGTCTGAATATTGGAGCCCCAGATGGAAACGGTGGAGGGTCAGTCTGCGGGCAGATGTAGATTGTTGCAGTTGATATCCAAGCTGGAGAGGGATTGGCTACTCGGCTACCGTGCAGTGCTTGAAAATGCTGGTAGCTGTATTGTCCGACCGGAAAGCAATGCCGATGTCTATACCATCTATAAATCATAGCTACAAAACATTCCCATGCGGGGACACCCGGTTATCCAATTGAGCTTATTGATATTATTCCATCATACTGAAATAGAGTTGATTTATAGCTGTATTTTTTCCAGTTGGGTTTTATAGCTGTGTTTTTAAAGGTATTGCCACCCATTTATATAAGTTTACTATAAATCTACACGACAGTTACTTAATTGATACAAAATGCTTTTTCTGTTTCTCACATAACAGACAAGCATTTACAAAGTGACCTTATCTAAATGGTATAAGTGAGCAATACGGTTACAGTAAGAATGACTATATAAGGCATATTTTATGTACATGATTACAAAGATTGATATCTTTTTTTAGTAAAATAATTAAACATTATTGATAATTTGACTCCTTTGGTTGATAATTTTTTGTGGGAAATACAATGCATATGGTTCCATGAGCGCTTCTATTTATTTTCTTGAGTTCAATTAATTTATAGAGGCGAACGTGCACCTAGTATTGTTCTCCCGTTGTCAGGACATCACAGCTTGGATTTTAAATTCTGCCCGCTGTATGTTGGTCAAACTATAGACATAGGCGCTGCAATTATTTGTGTGTTTATATGAGTATTCTACATGTCTTCATACAGACAGCGTTAGTTAATAAAGAGTGTTCATGTTACAGAATATATTGTACGAGTATTCTGATATTGGGGGTCATTCCGAGTTGTTCGCTCGCAAGCTGCTTTTAGCAGCTTTGCACACGCTAAGCCGCCGCCTACTGGGAGTGAATCTTAGCATTTTAAAATTGCGAACGAAAGATTAGCAGAATTGCGAATAGACACTTCTTAGCAGTTTCTGAGTAGCTCCAGACTTACTCGGCATCTGCGATCAGTTCAGTGCTTGTCGTTCCTGGTTTGACGTCACAAACACACCCAGAGTTCGCCCAGACACTCCTCCGTTTCTCCAGCCACTCCCGCGTTTTTCCCAGAAACTGTAGCGTTTTTTCACACACTCCCATAAAACGGCCTGTTTCCGCCCAGAAACACCCACTTCCTGTCAATCACATTACGATCACCAGAACGAAGAAAAAACCTCGTAATGCCGTGAGTAAAATACCTAACTGCATAGCAAATTTACTTGGTGCAGTCGCACTGCGGACATTGCGCATGCGCATTAGCGACTATTCGCTCCGTTGCGACAAAAAAATAACGAGCGAACAACTCGGAATGACCCCCATAGTGCACACATTACTTATCACTATATGGATATTTTACTGTGTAACGTACAACGGGATTTAGTTCACAAGTATGTGTACTCTTATATTAGCCTGATTGTTGCTTTATTACAATGTCTAACAATAAGGGCAGTCAAACTCTGGAGGCTCCTGTAAGTTGCAAGGTATGCTCCAGAGGTTAACCTGAGGGGAAAGTATAGTGTGATGGTCTGTGTTCTAAATTTCGTACACCTCCCAGTCAGCATACATCTCCTGTGACTACAATGGAGCCACCCTGAACTATGTTCACTACCCTCCTGGGGACTCTGGTGGACCGTTTAGCCCCCCCCTATGGGACCTCTGGTGCCACTGCCACCACAAGTTGTCCCTATAGTAAATCCGCTTTAGGCAGAAAGTTTGTCTAGCCAGCTGCAGCAGTTAAATCAGTCTTTGGTTAGACAGAAATCTACTCCAGGTCACTCCCGTGCCCCTGGGTCCTCTAAGTGGGTTGCTTCCTCCCCACTAACCTCTCTTATGTTTCATCTGATGAGGAGGGGAAGCATACGGTCTCTGAATCCTGTGTTATTGACGAGGATTCTCCCTCACAAGTTGATGTCCCTGCCCTAGTGGCTGCTATTGAGCAGATCCTACAAATCTATGAAGATGAGGATTCTACTACAGCGGCCAAGAAAACTGATATGTTTAAACAGCAGAAAGCAGTTAAAACTGCATTACCCCATTCTGATCATCTTGTGGACATCAGGAGGGAACCCTGGTCTATCCCAGGTGAGAAATTCCAGCTCCCTAAATGGGCTTTAGCTCGATATGCTCTCTCTGCAGAGTTATGTAATAAATGGGAGAATCTGCCGCTGGTGGATTCTCATGTGACCCGTCTCGTGGTGTTGTCTACTCTGCCTGTCACCTTACTGAAGGAACCAAAAGATAAGCGTGTGGAGGGATGCCTGAAATCTATATATTCCCTCACAGGGTTCATTCATAGACCCATGATAGCTGCCTGTAGGGCCACAAAAGTTATTGAAGTTTGGGTTCAGGCGTTAGAGGAAGAGCTGCCCTAGGATATTTCTGACAATGCCAGACAATACCTGTCTCACATATGCACCGCCACCTATTACATTCAGGAGGTGTCCTCTGAGGCGAGGGGTAATGGCAGCAAAGCGTTATCCACATCTGTCTTGGCTCACCGCATACTGTGGTTAAAGTCATGGAAAGTGGATTTAGACTTTAGACCTTGAAGGTACTCCCCTTCACTGGGGACATTTTATTTGGAGAGGACCTGAATAAAATAGTGTCTGCTTAGCAGCTGCTAAGACTGCTTTTCTTCCTCCTACAAATCCTTTTACGCAGAAGGCGAAGACTACCACTTTTCATTCCTTTAGACCTCAAGGGAAAACCAAGGGTCAGACTTACCCGAGGCAGTCTTGTGCTACCAAAACCACCAAGCCCAAGACGAAGCAGCCCTGGGCAGCTTGTCAGTCTGCTTCAAAACAAGACAAGCCTGCTGCTTGACAGGGTGGCCCTCCTCCTGGGGGACACCAGGGTGGGAGGCAGACTTCTACAGTTTGCCCAGGTCTGGTTAAAGACCACTTTAGATGAGTACTGGAAGTTGTTTCTCATGGGTATGCTGTGTCCTTCAAGAGATGTCCCCCTCACCAGTTCTGCACTACTGTACTCCCTTTGTATCCGTTGAAGGCGCAGGTTACGTACTGCGTACAGGAGTGGTTGTGCCGGTTCCTCAGTCCCAGCATGGCAGAGGCAATTATTCGACCCTGTTTCTGGTGCAGAAACCCAATGGGTCTTTTCGTCACTGAGCAAATTTGTGAGGGTAGCCAAGTTTCGTATGGAAACATTGTGCTCTGTTGTGCTGGCAATGGAACCCAGAGATTACATGGAATCCCTGGATATGTATGCAAAGGAGAAAAATGAGATTGCCTTATTGTGATGCACACTACTAATAATACAATTTAACTTTTAATTTGTATTAATAAAACCATTGTGAAATATTAGATAAAATGTGTAGAGATGAAAAGATAGAAAAAGTGTTTTAAAATATATGACTTCCTGCACACAGGGCGTCCGCCAGACTGCAAATTCTGTATGCCTGTATAGTATGTAAATGTCTATACGTCTTTTCGTATTTGTTAATAAACGTTATGTAATCCCCAGCAGTGATTCGTGTCTTATTCTGTATTGATAAGCAAAATGCAATTACCAGCAATTAAAGTTGTTTATGTATTATTTATTATTCCTTGTCATCAGTATAACTATTATAGGTCGCATATAACAGGATATGCTAACACTAATCCATATGTAAAAGAATCACTATAATAATCTCTAAGAAGTCAGTCTGCGCACAAAAAAAGGCCCTGAAGCATCAGTCTCTTTAATTATGTCACTGGAGAGTCAAAGCAAGCCACAATAGACCAGTGTTGTATATCCTTCACAGTCTAACTGTGACTCATATATTGCCACGTATATTTCAGTATTATAGTCAGTGGCGTAACTACTGCCCCCGCAGTCCTTGCGGTGGCTTGGGGGCGAGGGGCTGCGGGGGCGCCACTGACTTTGCACAGATTGACATGCGGACGAGCGTCCGCATGTCAATCTGCGGTCTCCTTCCCTCTGCTGCTGTAAGGAGGGACACGGAGCGCACATCGCGCGCCTCTCCTGTGTCCCTCCCTGGCTCTCCCCTGGCCGGTCTAATAAAGGAAGTGCCGTTCATTAGCTCTGATTGGCTCACGAACCGGCACTTACTTTATTAGACCGGCAGGAGAGACAGGAGGGACACAGGAGAGGCGGGCAATGCGCTCCGTGTCCCTCCAACACAAAGGAGCGGGGGGTGGGGAGCAGGCACTGTGGCGTAATATCTGGCACTGGGGGCATATACCTGGCACTGTGGGGTAATATCTGGCACTGGGGGCATATACCTGGCACTGGGGGCATATACCTGGCACTGGGGGCATATACCTGGCACTGGGGGCATATACCTGGCACTGGGGGCATATACCTGGCACTGGGGGCATATACCTGGCACTGGGGGCATATACCTGGCACTGGGGGGGAATATCTGGCACTGGGGGCATATACCTGGCACTGTGGGGGAAGATCTGGCACTGGGGGCATATACCTGGCACTGTGGGGGAAGATCTGGCACTGGGGGGCATATACCTGGCACTGTGGGGGAATATTTGGCACTGGTAGGAGCAGGCACTGAGGGGGCATATGTGGCACTGTGGGGGAATATTTGGCCCTGGGGGTAGCAGGCACTGAGGGGGCATATGTGGCACTGGGGGCATGTATCTGGCACTGTGGGGGAATATCTGGCACTGGGGGCATATACCTGGCACTGTGGGGGAATATCTGGCACTAGGGGCATATGTGGCACTGGGAGCATGGCCCTAGCAACAAGCACTACCCCCTAGCAATGAGCATGACACCCAGTGCATGAAACCCCTGGCAACGAGCATGACACCCAGTGCATGAAACCCCTGGCAACGAGCATGAAACCCCTGGCAACGAGCATGTCACCCTGAGCATGAAAACCCCTGGCACCGTGCATGGAACCAAGAGCATGAAACCGCTGGCAACGAGCATGACACCCAGTGCATGAAACCCCTGGCAACGAGCATGACACCCTGAGCATGAAAACCCCTGGCACCGTGCATGGAACAAAGAGCATGAAACCGCTGGCAACGAGCATGACACCCAGTGCATGAAACCCCTGGTAACGAGCATGACACCCTGAGCATGAAAACCCACTGGCACCGTGCATGGAACCAAGAGCATGAAACCCCTGGCAACGAGCAGGTAAATTAAAAGTAATTAGAAGCCTTACTGTAGAACTTAATGTGTAGTGGGCATTACGGTGTGTGGCATAATGTATCACGGACATTGCGGTGTGTGTCATAAATAATGTGTCAGGCATTACAGTGTGTTGTATACTATATCACGGGCATTGTGGTATAATGTCTCAGGATCATTGTGGTGTGTGTCATACTGTGTCACAGACATTGTATGTGCTATAATGTATCAGGGGCATTGCAGTGTGTAGCATAATGTATAACGGGCATTGCGATTCCTGTCATAATGTGTCACAGGCATTACGGTGTGTGGCATAATGTGTCGGGGGCATTACAGTGTGTGCATATTGTGTCATTATTGTGTGTGGCATAATGGCTAAGGCCATTGCAGTATGTGGAATAATGTATACTGGGCATTACTATAAGGAGGAAAAATGACAATGTAAGGGGCATGAATCAGGATTATTTTTCTTTCCTGTGGTGGCTAACGTCTGGGCGTGCAGGTTGCAAAACTGGGGTATAAGGTAGTCTTTTCCTGCAATGCCACGCCCCTTTACGCAAAGCCACGCCCATTTCAACGAAGCCACACACCCTTTTTGGCGGCGCGCGCTGTATAGTGCCAATTATGGGGGTTATGGGGGGGGGCGCCGAAGGATTTTTTGGCTTGGGGGAGAAAAATTTCTAGTTACGCCACTGATTATAGTTAATTCTATGGGGTTTATTCCCTTCTGCACAGGTACCTATTGATAAATACAATCACACAACGTATGTGTCCTTAATTGGCAATAAGAAATGACAGTCTAATTGTAGCTTATGTGTGGCTCCAAATGTTTCAGTAATGTAGCTATTTCTCACAGAATTGACTTCTATCAGCACACGCAGTTGTTGGTTAATGTTGTTACACTGTATCTATGTCCTTCATTGGTAACCCAGTTGCATATTCTAGCTATGACTCATACAGTGCTGTGTGCAGAGGCGGAACTACCGGCAGTGCAAGCAGTGCGTTGCACTGGGGCCCGCCTCTGTCCAGGGGCCCAAGCATGTAATGAG
Source organism: Pseudophryne corroboree (assembly GCF_028390025.1). Classification (NCBI taxonomy): domain Eukaryota; kingdom Metazoa; phylum Chordata; class Amphibia; order Anura; family Myobatrachidae; genus Pseudophryne; species Pseudophryne corroboree. The sequence continues at coordinate 184,337,835 of NC_086452.1, read as the reverse complement.
TCAAACTGACTCATTACATGCCGCTGTGCGCTGCAGGCAACCGCTGCCCGCAGCGCACAGCCGCCCGTAGAGGAGAGGAGAGGAGAGGAGCAGCGGCACGGACGGGGGAAGGAGGAGGAGGGAGGTGAAGGAGGGAGCCGCAGCAGCGCTTTGTTACTGGTGGAGGCGCTGCTGCTGCTGCCCCTCTGCTTCACTATAGGCTGTCTTCCGAGAACAGCCTATAGGGAAGCAGAGGGGCAGCAGCAGCAGCGCCTCCACCAGTAACAAAGCGTTGCTGCGGCTCCCTTCTTCACCTCCGTCCTTCACCTCCTCTACTGCCCGGGAATCGTCTGACACGGCTGCACCGAGGAGCCTGAGCCGGCGGAGAGGGTAAGTATAATTCTTCTTTTTTTCTTTCTCTCTTTCTTTCTTTCTTGGGCCTGCCTGCCGCTATGTGTAAAAATGGGGGACTGCCTGCCGCTATGTGTAAAAAGGGGGAATCAGCCTGCTGCAATGTGTAAAAAGGGTGGACTGCCTGACGTAATGTGTAAAAAGGGGGAATCGGCCTGCCGCAATGTGTAAAAATGGGGGACTGCCTGCCGCTATGTGTAAAAAGGGGTAATCTGCCTGCCGCAATGTGTAAAAATGGGGAATCTGCCTGCCGTAATGTGTAAAAATGGGGACGCTGTCTGCCGTAATGTGTAACAAGGGCACGCTGTCTGCCGTAATGTGTAAAAAGGGGACGCTGTCTGCCGTTATGTGTAAAAAGGGGATGCTGTCTACCGTTATGTGTAAAAAGTGTACGCGGTCTGCCGTTATGTGTAAAAAGGGCACGCGGTCTGCCGTTATGTGTAAAAAGGGCACGCTGTCTGCCGTTATGTGTAAAAAGGGCACGCTGTCTGCCGTTATGTGTAAAAAGGGCACGCTGTCTGCCGTTATGTGTAAAAAGGGCACGCTGTCTGCCGTTATGTGTAAAAAGGGCACGCTGTCTGCCGTTATGTGTAAAAAGGGCACGCTGTCTGCTGTAATGTGTAAAAAGAGGAATCTGTCCGCTGTAAGGTGTAAAAGGGTCTCTACCTGGTGTAGTGGTGCTACTGTGCGGCGTAATTTGAATAATGGAGACTACTGTGTACCGTTTTATGAATTGGTATTATTTTGTGGCTTCCCCACGAAGCCACGCCACTATGTATTTTTGCGCGCGCCTACGGCGCGCACTGCCCCTGTTTTGCATGCAGGGGTGGGGCTCAGATGCCGTTTCTTGCACACAGTGCTAAAATGTCTAGTTTCGGCACTGTTGCTAGGTATCCAATTCTCTGGCCCTGAGCAGGTCCCCCTCACCAGATCCTCTCCAGGGGTGAGGGGATGGACTTGGATGGGATGTGTGTGGGGGGGATGTGTGTGGGGCCCAAAGCATTTTGTCGCACCTGGGCCCACCGCTCGCTAGTTCCGCCACTGGCTGTGTGTGTTATAATTTTACAACTGCTTCAGTAGAGATAATTTCTATGCAGACAGCTATCAAAACATAAGACACAGTGCATATTCTTCCCTAGTCATATACAGAATGTTTTGCTGGATTTATATCATATATTAAATCTCATAATAGAGTGTGCTGATAATAACATTCATTTGTAATACATTCGCATAGGCTGGTTGTGGCTTGTATACTCCTGCATGTGTATCACTGTTGTAATTAATTCTGTAGGATTAGTTCCTATCAGCACAAACAGCTATCCATAGATGTAATTACATAGCATTTGTATGCTTTATTACCAACACAGGTCACACAAACTGACCATAGCTCATGTGTAGCTTCAAATGTTTCAGTATTGTTACTGTTTCTCATGAGCTCGACTCCTATTAATACAGACAGCTGTTAGTTACTATTGTTACACTGGGGTATATTTACTAACATTCGTATTTCTCCCGATTTGATGGGAGAATAATCACGAATGACATCGAAAGTGTAAAAGTGCAACTTTTTGAATTTATTATGACGAATTTACTAAGCCGTCGTATTCTGCATTTTCTTTTGTTCCGATGTCGATGTCATTCGTGTTTTTTTTTAGTTTTTTACGGCAGTGATTAGCAAAACACTGCCGACTTTTTCTAAATGAATCTCGGCCGGATCTGTGTGATCCGTGCTGGGGTTCATTTTTTTTTTTTTTTTTAAATAAGCACTGTAAAACTGTAAAAAAAAATGGCGTGGGGTCCCCCCTCCTAAGCATAACCAGCCTCGGGCTCTTTGAGCCGATCCTGGTTGCAGAAATATGGGAAAAAAAATGTCAGGGGTTCCCCCATATTTCAGCAACCAGCATCGGGCTCTGCTCCTGGTTCCAAAAATATGGGGGACAAAAAGAGTAGGGGTCCCCCGTATTTTTGAAACCAGCACCGGGCTCCACTAGCTGGACAGATAATGCCACAGCCGGGGGTCACTTTTATACAGTGCCTTGCGGCCGTGGCATCAAATATCCCACTAGTCACCCATGGCCGGGGTACCCTGGGGGAGTGGGGACCCCTTCAATCAAGGGGTCCCCCCCCCAGCCACCCAAGGGCCAGGGGTGAAGCCCGAGGCTGTCCCCCCCATCCAATAGGCTGCGGATGGGGGGCTGATAGCCTTTGTGAAAAGTGATTGATATTGTTTTTAGTAGCAGTACTACAAGGCCCAGCAAGCCTCCCCCGCAAGCTGGTACTTGGAGAACCACAAGTACCAGCATGCGGCGGAAAAACGGGCCCGCTGGTACCTGTAGTACTACTACTAAAAAAATACCCCAATAAAGACTACACACACACACCTTGAAAGTATAACTTTAATACATCCATCCACACCTCCATATACACATACTTACCTTATGTTCACACGAGGGTCGGTCCTCTTCTCCAGTAGAATCCATGGGGTACCTGTTGAATAAATTATACTCACCAGATCCAGGGTACCAGGCTCCTCGGATAATCCTTTTGTAATCCACGTACTTGATTAAAAAAATAAAACGGAGACCCGAGCCACGCACTGAAAGGGGACCCATGTTTTCACATGGGTCCCCTTTCCCCGAATGCCAGAAACCCACTCTGACTGATGTCTAAGTGGGTTTCTTCAGCCAATCAGGGAGCGCCATGTTGTAGCACCCTCCTGATCGGCTGTGTGCTCCTGTACTGACTGACAGGCGGCACACGGCAGTGTTACAATGTAGCGCCTATGCGCTCCATTGTAACCAATGGTGGGAACTTTCTGCTCAGCGGTTGACCGAAAGTGACCTCACCGCTGAGCAGAAAGTTCCCACCATTGGTTACAATGCAGCGCATAGGCGCTACATTGTAAAACTGCCGTGTGCCGCCTGTCGGACAGTACAGGAGCACACAGCCGATCAGGAGGGTGCTACAACGTGGCGCTCCCTGATTGGCTGAAGAAACCCACTTAGACATCAGTCAGAGTGGGTTTCTGGCATTCGGGGAAAGGGGACCCATTGTCAGGTCCGGGTGTTTTTGTGAATCCGTTAACCTGGAACCAACCTCAGGTGTAGGTGCTGGGGTATGAAGAAAACAGGGAGGACGAAGGAAGTTCCGTTTCATATATTTATTAAAGTAACAATTCGGTAAGGAGTTAAATGACTAGTTGTTAATCATAATTATACTGAAGTATTGCAGGAATGACAGAAATAATATGCAAGAGAAAACTCAAAAATAAATAAAAGAAATGTTCATGGAAACATATGCAAAAACAAGCTGAAGAATAAATGTTGAATTGTCCAAATATAAACAGGCTTTGATGCTGAACTGCAGATTGTGTTTAACTGGTTAATGCAGACATGGAGAATTAACTGTAAGAATTTGCAATGGAGTTTTAAGAGTTAACTGAGAGACTGAAGAATTATCCTTGTAATGACAACATAGAAAAAGTACTGAATTGGGTTACTTGCGGGTTCCGGAGATCACTGTGAAACTGTAGTAGATGGCAAGGTGATGAATGGGTTAAATGCAGAGTTGAACAAACGAACAGCTGAAGGAATTGGAATCCTCCAGACTTTGTATGATAGGCAGACAGACAGGGTAACCTCATGCAGGACACTGGGAATCCGAGTATTTCCAATAGGTGTGCAATTGACTGATAGCACAATGGAGAGCCGGTAGATCTTTGGCAGTGAAGGCTGCAAAACGGACCTCTGGGAACGGAGGCGATATCTGGACCACGGGAATCACACAGGAATGCACGGAGAGAGTTCAGCGCTAGAGCACAGCTTTGATACAACAAAGCACTGGCCCAGAGTGACATAATCCCAGCCTACTTAAAGGCAGCACAAGCACGGGATTGGCTTACACCTGCCCACAGGTGTTTTCACAAGTGCTCAGTATTAGCTATTTGGTCTCCAACATGGCCACCTCCTATACAGCAGACACACCGCAGTGCCTTAGGCCATTTGGTCCCCGCACTCACAGTTCCCAGACTCTGCATTACCTGTGCCATTGATCACGCCGTGTCCCCACACGGGCGCACAGCACCGCGAGCAACCGCACTGGCAACGGATGAACCCCAGAACCCGCAAAGGTTAGAGACCGGTTCGTGACACCCATGTGAAAACATGGGTCCCCTTTCAGTGCGTGGCTCGGGTATCCGTTTTATTTTTTTAATCAAGTACGTGGATTACAAAAGGATTATCCGAGGAGCCTGGTTCCCTGGATCTGGTGAGTATAATTTATTCAACAGGTACCCCATGGATTCTACTGGAGAAGAGGACCGACCCTCGTGTGAACATAAGGTAAGTATGTATGTATGTATGTTTGTGTGGATGCATGTAATAAAACTTTACTTTCAAGGTGTGTGTGTATTGTATTTTTTTGGGTATTTTTTTAGTAGTAGTACTACAGGTACCAGCGGGCCCGTTTTTCCGCCGCATGCTGGTACTTGTGGTTCTCCAAGTACCAGCATGCGGGGGAGGCTTGCTGGGCCTTGTAGTACTGCTACTAAAAACAATATCAATCACTTTTACAAAAAGGCTATCAGCCCCCCATCCGCAGCCCATTGGATGGGGGGGACAGCCTCGGGCTTCACCCCTGGCCCTTGGGTGGCTGGGGGGGGACCCCTTGATTGAAGGGGTCCCCACTCCCCCAGGGTACCCCGGCCAGGGTTGACTAGTTGGATATTTGATGCCACGGCCGCAGGGCACTGTATAAAAGTGATCCCCGGCTGTGGCATTATCTGTCCAGCTAGTGGAGCCTGGTGCTGGTTTTAAAAATACGGGGGACCCCTACGCTTTTTGTCCCCCATATTTTTGGAACCAGGACCAGGCGCAGAGCCCGATGCTGGTTGCTTAAATATGGGGGAACCCCTGTCATTTTTTAACCCATATTTCTGCAACCAGGATCGGCTCAAAGAGCCCGAGGCTGCTTATGCTTAGGAGGGGGGACCCCACGCAATTTTTCCAACAAATTAACACTTTCCCACCCCTTCCCACTGATATACATGCACGGATCTCATGGATCCGTGCATGCCTATCCAATCACGGCTCCAAAAAGCAGGTCTGGTTTTTTTTTAGCACTTTTTTACGATTTGTATTTTTTCACGGCAGTGTTTTTTTTTTTTTTTTTTTGCTTTGCACTTCTTAGTAAATGACCGAGATTCATACTTAAACAGCCGCGTTTTGACCGATGGTGTATTCATTCGTATTTTTTTTGTTGGACTTCAAAAAAAATACGAATGCCCTCATCACTGCCGAGATTTGAGTTTAGTAAATTCCCGAGATGACACTTTGAAGAAAAAACGGCATCTCGGTCAAAATCGGGACCTTAGTAAATATACCCCTTTCTGTCTGTGTGATTACACCCTTCAAGGGGTGTGATATCTAAGTATCAGCCTAAATCGCTGACATGCTAGATCACTGACATGGCTGTCTAAGTACACTTTCTGTCTGTATAATTGCACTCTTTGAGGGGTGTAATCAGGGCCGTTTCTAGACAATTTGGCTCCCAGTGCGAGAGTTCAAAATGCGCCCCCCCCCCCCCCCCCATTGCTATAAAAAAAATTGCGTGCCCCCCCATATAGCCATAAAAAGAAAAAGCTTGCTCGCGCCGAAGGCGTGCGCGCTCCCGACAAGGGCATGTGGCCTGATTAAAATGGGCATGGTCTCATTAAAGTGGGCGTGGCCTCGTCTGATATCATCACACCCACCACAGGGGGAAAAAAATAAAAATAAAAAAGTCCCCTTTTTACACATTACAGCAGGCAAGTGTCCCCATATTACACAGCACGGCAGGCAGGTGTCCCCATTTTACACAGCGCGGCAGGCAGGTGTCCCCATTTTACAAAGTGCGGCAGGCAGGTGTCCCCATTTTAAACAGTGCGGCAGGCAGGTGTCCCCATTTTACACAGTGCGGCAGGCAGGTGTCCCCATTTTACACAGTGCGGCAGGCAGGTGTCCCCATTTTACACAGTGCGGCAGGCAGGTGTCCCCATTTTACACAGTGCGGCAGGCAGGTGTACCCATTTTACACAGTGCGGCAGGCAGGTATCCCCATTTTACACAGTACGGCAGGCAGATATCCCCATTTTACACAGTACGCAGGCAGGTGCCCCCATTTTACACAGTGCGGCAGGCAGGTATCCCCATTTTACACAGTGCGGCAGGCAGGTATCCCCATTTTACACAGTGCGGCAGGCAGGTATCCCCATTTTACACAGTGCGGCAGGCAGGTATCCCCATTTTACACAGCGCGGCAGGCACGTGCCCCCATTTTACACAGTACGGCAGGCATCCCCATTTTACACAGTGCGGCAGGCAGATATCCCCATTTTACACAGCGCGGCAGGCACGTGCCCCCATTTTACACAGTACGGCAGGCAGATATCCCCATTTTACACAGTGCTGCAGGCAGATATCCCCATTTTACACAGTGCGGCAGGCAGGTATCCCCATTTTACACAGTGCGGCAGGCAGATATCCCCATTTTACATAGTGCGGCAGGCAGGTATCCCCATTTTACACAGTACGGCAGGCAGATATCCCCATTTTACACAGTACGCAGGCAGATATCCCCATTTTACACAGTGCGGCAGGCAGGTGTCCCCATTTTACACAGTGCGGCAGGCAGGTGTCCCCATTTTACACAGCGTGGCAGGCACGTGCCCCCATTTTACACAGTACGGCAGGCAGATATCCCCATTTTACACAGTACGGCAGGCAGATATCCCCATTTTACACAGTGCGGCAGGCAGGTATCCCCATTTTACACAGTACGGCAGGCAGATATCCCCATTTTACACAGTACGCAGGCAGGTGCCCCCATTTTACACAGTGCGGCAGGCAGGTGTCCCCATTTTACACAGTGCGGCAGGCAGGTATCCCCATTTTACACAGTGCGGCAGGCAGGTATCCGCATTTTACACAGTGCGGCAGGCAGGTATCCCCATTTTACACAGTGCGGCAGGCAGGTGTCAAGTGGGGGGGAAGGAAGGGGGAGAGAGATAGAGATAATACTTACATCTTCCCGCTCTTCGGGTCCCGCCGACTCACGTCCCTTGCGCCGGCCGCCTCCTCCTTCCAGGCTTATCTCCTCTCCTCCCTCTCCCCGAGCGCTCCTGCTCGGGGGGCGAAGCTTCGCGGAATGACGCGTTTGCGTCATGACGCAAACGCGTCATTCCGTGAAACTCCGCCCCCGAGCAGGAGCGCTCGGAAAGAGGGGGGAGAGGAGATAAGGAGTCACAAAGTGCCGCGGCGGGCGCCCCGTGCGGTTGCACGGCTCGCCCGCCACTAGAAACGGCACTGGGTGTGATATCTAAGTATCCACATAAATCACTATAATGCTAGATTGCTGTGTTGCACATTGCTATCTAAATATACATTTATCTTTCTGAATAATCTTTCCCTTCTGGGAGTATGTACAATGTTTGGTTCACTGCCTCGGCATTAAACAGTAGCGGATGCCGCGTGCGCAGGGAGGCCTGACGCATTTTCGAAACGTGCGTCAGGCCTCCCTGCGCACACGGCGTCCGCTACTGTTTAGATAGCAATGTGCAACACAGCAATCTAGCATGATAGTGATTTAGGTGGATACTTAGATATCACACCCCTCGAAGGGTGCAATTATACAGACAGAAAGTGTCCCAACAGTTGTTTGTACGGATATAAGCTAATCCTACTAAAATACTCACAATAGTAACGTCTATAGTACTATACGAATCACAGCTAGACTGTGTAACTGGGTTACAGATAACGAATATAGACACAGTGTAACAATAGTAACTAACAGCTGTCTGTATTAATAGGAGTCGAGCTCATGAGAAACAGTAACAATACTGAAACATTTGAAGCTACACATGAGCTATTGTCTGTTTGTGTGACCTGTGTTGGTAATAAAGGATACAAACGCTATGTAATTACATCTATGGATAGCTGTTTGTGCTGATAGGAACTAATCCTACAGAATTAATTACAACAGTGAAACACATGCGGGAGTATACAAGCCACAACCAGCCTATGCGAATGTATTACAAATGAATGTTATTATCAGTACACTCTATTATGAGATTTAATATATGATATAAATCCAGCAAAACATTCTGTATATGACTAGGGAAGAATATGCACTGTGTCTTATGTTTTGATAGCTGTCTGCATAGAAATTATCTCTACTGAAGCAGTTGTAAAATTATAACACACACAGCACTGTATGAGTCATAGCTAGAATATGCAACTGGGTTACCAATGAAGGACATAGATACAGTGTAACAACATTAACCAACAACTGCGTGTGCTGATAGAAGTAAATTCTGTGAGAAATAGCTACATTACTGAAACATTTGGAGCCACACATAAGCTACAATTAGACTGTGTCATTTCTTATTGCCAATTAAGGACACATACGTTGTGTGATTGTATTTATCAATAGGTACCTGTGCAGAAGGGAATAAACCCCACAGAATTAACTATAATACTGAAATATACGTGGCAATATATGAGTCACAGTTAGACTGTGAAGGATATACAACACTGGTCTATTGTGGCTTGCTTTGACTCTCCAGTGACATAATTAAAGAGACTGATGCTTCAGGGCCTTTTTTATGTGCGCAGACTGACTTCTTAGAGACTATTATAGTGATTCTTTTACATATGGATTGAGTGTTAGCATATCCTGTTATATGCGACCTATAATAGTTATACTGATGACAAGGAATAATAAATAATACATAAACAACTTTAATTGCTGGTAATTGCATTTTGCTTATCAATACAGAATAAGACACGAATCACTGCTGGGGATTACATAACGTTTATTAACAAATACGAAAAGACGTATAGACATTTGCATACTATACAGGCATACAGAATTTGCAGTCTGGCGGACGCCCTGTGTGCAGGAAGTCATATATTTAAAAACACTTTTTCTATTTTTTCATCTCTACACATTTTATCTTATATTTCACAATGGTTTTATTAATACAAATTAAAAGTTAAATTTTATTATTAGTAGTGTGCATCACAATAAGGCAATCTTATTTTCTCCTTTGCATACATATTACCCTACTTTGCCTGTGGTAGCACCCCCCAGTGAAGAGAATTCATATGAATAAAATGGTAAACATTTAAGGGGGTTGGTTTGAAGAAATAAAAACGACTTGTGCGACCTTTCCTTTCTGCATACAATCCCTGGATATACAGGATGCTTATCTGCATATTCCTTTTGCCATATCGCATCAGCAGTTTCTGTGGTTTGCTATTGACAACAGTCACTACCAATTCCAGGCTCTGCCGTTCGGACTGGCCACAGCTCCTCGGATCTTCACCAAGGTTATGGCCATGATGACGGCGTACTTCCATCGCCAGGGAGTCAGAATCCTCCTGTACTTGAATGACCTGCTGATTCGGGCGATTTCCCACGATGTCCTCCTCAGTCATCTACAATTTATGGCAAATTGCTTACAAGCCCACGGATGGTTGATCAATTGGAAATCCTCGCTGGTCCGAGCTCAGAGCATGGTGTACCTAGGGGCACCAGAGACTCAGAGACTGTTCCTGTCTCCAGACAAGGTCCTGAAAATCCAGGACAGGATAAGATTATTCATCTGTCACTCCAGAGTATCGATTCACTCGGCAATGCAAGTACTTGGCCTGATGGTGTCGACGTTTGACATGGTGGAGTATGCTCAATTTCATTCTTGCCCTCTGCATCGATGAATTCTTGCCATGTGGGCCGGTATGCATCATCGGATTAGATCCCAAATGATCTTGTTGACTCCAGAGGTTCGTTTGTAGCTGACCTGGTGGCTCAAGGACCAGCAACTGAACAGGGGCTGTCCCTCCTGGATCCCCGACTGGGTCCTTCTGATGACAGAAGCCAGTCTGAGGGGATGGTGAGCGGTGTTGGAGCAACACTCTTTTAAGAGTCGGTGGACCAAGGAAGAATCACTCTTTCCAGTAAACATCTTAGAGCTGAGGGTGGTGTTCAATGCATTATCACTTGCCCTGCCTCTGGTACGGAACAGACCAGTTCAGGTACGATCAGACAATGCCATGACAGTGGCATACATAAACAATCAAGGTGGCACTTGAAGCCGCATGGCTATGCAGGAAGTGTCAAAAATCCTTTGATGGGAAGAACGCCACCTGCCAAGTATATCGGCAGTGTTCATTCCAGGTGTCCTGAACTGGAAAGCGGACTACCACAGTCACCAGAACATACACGTCAGAGAGAGGAGTCTTCATCTGGAAGTCTTTCAACTTCTTGTGGACAGGTGGGGTCTACCGGACGTAGACCTCACGGCGTCTCAACACAATCACAAGGTTCCGGTTTTCAGATCAAGGACAAGGTATCTTCAAGCAGCATTCGTGGATGCACTAGCAATTCCATGGAACTTTCAGCTGCCTTATGTGTTCCCTCTGGTGTCATTCCTTCCCAAGGTTCGACGGAAGTTCAAACAGGAAGGAGGTATGCTGCTCCTAATCGCTCCAGCGTGGCCCATAAGGCATTGGTTCTCAGACCTGCAGGGTCTATCGATGGGGCATCCCCTTCTACTTCCTAAATGACCGGACCTCCTCGTACAGGGCCCTTGTCTCTACCCAGACCTGGCCAGACTGGCTTTGACAGCATGGCTCTTGAGGCATCACTCCTAAGAGCCAAAAATAATTTTCAGAGGCGGCTATTCAAACGATGTTGAAAGGCCGCAAACCGGCCTCTAGCCGGATTTATTACAGAGTTTGGAATTCTTACTTCACCTGGTGTGCTGAGAAGAATTATGATGTCCATGGATTCAGAACTTCTAGTATTCTGGCTTTTCTGCATAGAGGCCTGGACTTAGGCCTTCGTCTGGCCTCCCTCAAGGTTCATTTATATGCCTTGTCGGCTTGGTTTCAGAGAAAAATTAAATCTATCCCTGATGTTCACACGTTTATTCAGGGTGTTATTCGGATTCAGCCTCCCTATGTCCCTCCTGTGGCTCTATGGGATTTGTCTGTTGAGCTGAATGCCCTGCAAGAATCTCCATTTGAACCTCTTGAATCGGTGGACTCACAGCCAAGGTCCTGTTGTTGCTGGCCATTGCCTCGGCAAGATGGGTGTCGGATTTAAGCGCGTTGTCCTGTTATCCACCTTTTCTCATATTCCACCGGGACCGGGTGGTTCTACAAACTAGCCCTGGTTATTTACCTAAGGTGGTGTCATCTCTTTACCTTAACCAAAGGAATTGTGGTTCCGGCCTTTGTCTCTTCAGATTTGTCTCCCAAAGAAGGTTCTATGGATGTGGTTAGTGGAGAGGACTGCCTCCATCAGGAGGTCAGATTCCCTTTTTGTACTGATGTGGAAAAGGGAATTACCAAGGTAACAAGCCCGGCGCTGTTAAAAAGAGATGCTAGACCTTAAGCTGCTGTTTAAAGGGGTAGTTAGCCCCTGAGGATAACAATAGGAAAAAGTGTATACAGCGCTTTCAAACTGGATATGGAAAACCAATTATATTTTATTACATAAAAATTGTTATAACAAATGAACCATTAAAAGATGATACATTTTTAAGAATACACATTAAGAGAATAATATATATATATATATATATATATATATATGTATATATGGCGAGCACAGCAATATATATGGTATATCACCACATGAGGAAGCCGGACAAAATCCACTAGGTAAAGTCCAATGAAAAAGTGCCACAGTCCTGGGTGCAGTTTTCAATGCTAGCAGATGACAGTCCACATGGATTATGAAGACGGACCTCTATTTGCTTGGTTCCGGACAGAAGCTCAGTCCTATTTAAAGCTGGGTATTTTGTACCTTTGTGGACATCTGCCAGTTGATGCTTGTTTGATGGACTTCTAGGTGTATTCCAAGTTTGGATTTAAGAATCTGTGGTGCTCGGCTCCTCTGAACCAACACGTTTCGCTGTATCAACAGCTTTATCAAGGCATTAGAAAGTGCCTATTATGTCCTGATAGACTATATAATTTATCGCTATTAGGCTATTTTTGTAATGTCTCACATGTTCTTTGTTATATGCAACCAATTAATCATAGCTATTTGCAATATCATAATTTACATGCAATTGTAAATACTTGCACTTCAAATTTTGCTCTGTGAGGCATAGTTCATGAAAGCGTACTGGGCTGTTGTTTGCATAGTCAAATACAGTGTACAGAAATCTATCACCTTTCATCAGCTCACTGGTAGCCTGTATGAATTATCCATAGTATTCCTTTAGATGCATTCTAGGGTCAGCTGTGCTGGTCAATGTGAGTTCTTATACACAAACTATTCATAACACTAAGTGTTTGAAAATGAACAGCTGTACAACAACAGTAAATAGGATTGGTTAACTTTAACAATTACAACTTCATTACGCTCTAAGCCTAAATAACTTTATTTTTATTTCAAACTCACCAAGTAACAAAAATTGCTTTTCTTCATTACACTCCATGGTGTTCTCCCCAAAGCTCTTATATCCTTCATTTTCCAACCCCTCTGTACACATTACAGCATCAATTATGCACTCCCCTCTTAACACTCAAGAGCTTTTTACTTATCTTTATACTTTGACAATAACATCCACAATCTGTTACAAAAAAAAAAATCACCCCCCTACTATGATATTTATCTCTCTCTTGCTTCTATTAGCTGGTGACTTTTCACCAAATCCGGGCCCCAAACACTTGCCCCATTCACATTCACCTGATTTGTAGTAATATATAAATCCAGTTAACCTCATAAATATAATTTGTCTCCCATCACCCTCCAAATAACTAAAATATGCCTTATGGAATGCATGCTCTCTTTGTAACAAATTAGCATCCATACATGACCTCTTCATATCTAACAACTTTAACCTGCTACCTATAACAGAAACATGGCTCACACAATCAGATATAGCCTCCCCTGCAGCACTGTCACATGGTGGTCTACAATTCACACACACCTCCAGGCCCAATAACAGTAAACGAGGTGTGGTTGGATCATTACTATCTCACTCTTTCACATACACATTTCCACCACAGGTTCCATCACTCACATTCACATAATTTAAAGTACATTCTATCAGGATTTACACTTGTTTTTTTCTGTGTGTTGCAGCTATCACCCACCTGGGCAACCCAAACAATTTCTGGAAGATTTTTTATCTTGTTCCTTCACTTCCTGTCCTCTGACATCTCCACCATCATCGTGGGTGATTTCAATATCGCTATAGATAGTCCAAAATCTGCTGCTCATGTCTACAAACTACGCTCTCTAACCTCCTCTCTAGGCCTCTCCCAGTGGACTGACTCTGCTACTCATCAGGAGGGCCACTACCATCATCTGGTATTCACCAAACTATGCTCAGTTTCTGAATTCACTAACACTCCTTGCCCTCTCTCAGATCACAACCTTATCACCTACATGCTCACCTCCATTACTTCAGACACACTGAAGTCCTCCAATTATCCTCAAACCCCAGAAATATTAACACAATTAATTTTCAAGAACTTTCCACCTCACTGCAACAACTGCTCTCACATATTTCTACATTCACTTCTCCTGAGATGGCTGTATAACACCTGAACCAGACTCTAGAAATAGCCCTTGATGAATTGGCTCCAACTACCCATCACACACCACATAGGCTTAGACGTCAACCATGGCACTCTACATTAACAAGTTGAACGTCAGTGACATACAGTAAATCTTGTACATTAAGCGACTTTCTCACGTATAAGACTATCTACCGCTCTTATTGTATTGCCTTGGATACTGTCAAACATTTCTAAACTCTGCTCAAGCCTCTAACACCAAGTGACTTTTGTAATACATTGAAATCACTTCTCAACCAACCCACCAGCCACTATCAATGCGCAAAAAATTGCTTCTTACTTCAAGGACAAGATTGCATGCAGTTATTACAAAATTCTGACCCAAACTCTCTCAAACTACCATCCCATCTCTCAGCTCCCATGCCCCTCCAAGCTACTTGAGAGACTTGCCTACACTCTCCTTACACACTTTCTTAACTCACACAATTTATTGGACCCACTTTAATCAGGCTTTCATTCCCAACATTCCACAGAGACAGCACTAACTAAAGTAGTGAATGATCATGATCTGGTAACTGCTAAGTCCAAAGGCCACTACTCACTACTTATTCTTCAAGAACTCTGCTGATTTTCACACTGTTAACCACTCTCATCCTATACACATACTACAATCCCTAGGTCTCCAGGGCACAGCCCTTTCTCTGCTCTTTCAGTGTCTGCTTCTCTGAATCAACCTCCATTTCGCTACCTCTTTCAGTCAGAGTACTGCTATGCTCGGTCTGGCCCTTGTCTTTTCTTAAGCTATACCACATCTCTTGACAAAGCAATCAGCTCTTTTGGATTTCAGTATCATCTCTATGTGGATGGTACTCTAATATACCTATCCTTCCCATATTTGCTACCATCTTTATTGGGCCTTGTCACTGAATGCCTTTATGCCATTTCATCTTGTATGACATCTCACCACCTAAAACTTAATGGGGGAGATTCAAATGTTTGAAAAGTTGGTTGGGTGTCTATTAGATAGGAAAAAACTCCCAACTGACTTTTCAAACATTTGAATCTCCCCCAATATATCCAAAACAGAATTAATTATATTTCAACCAGCCAATAATAGTTACTAACCTGAAATCTCTATCACTGTTGGTAACACAACAATCAACCCTACCCCACAAGCTCACTGCCCAGGTATTCATTCTTGACTCTGAACCGTCCTTTATTCACCACATTTAATCTGTCTTAAAATCATGTTACATACTGCACATCTAAGAAACATACTGTATCCAAAATATGACCAGATCTTACAGAAGGCTGTTATGGCTGACAAATCATCTTTCCGAGGAGGCTGAGATTTCCTGTGATCTGGGTAGTGACCTCTGTACTCCCCGGGTTAAGACTCGTAGAACTCACCAGCATGTCTTCTTGCCTATAATAGCCACTTTTCCCATAAGGCGTGATGTGCCTACCAGTACTGGGGTGCCACCAGGATTTACGCCATTGGTGGTGTTACGAGTATAATCCAGGATGACCCGAATCAAAACCAATGGCAAGACCCAAAAGTAGAAAGGAGTTACACTAAGATAATTAGACAAGAGAAAGAGGATGACACTACAGTATCACAGAATTTAGGAGAGAGAGAGATATTAGACAGGAGAGTCCCAGACAAATACAAGACAGAAGTAAGATTGGCTGGAGTAAAAAGAGGAAACAAGAACACGAAAACACTGATAGTGGGAATCCTAAAGATATGCAGGAGGAATTGATAACAGAGAGCACATGTAACTGTGTAGAGAATAGACAAGAGTGGTATTAGCAGAAATTACTAAATTACAACAAGGCGGACAATGTGACAGACACAAAGCTGGACACAGGAACTCTGCAGAGGACGATGGTGCGATAGCCAGGGTAAGGTATCCAAAGGCTAGTGCTAGAACCTAGCAGCAAAGAGCTATGTCCAGCAAGGAGTATCAGGCAGACCCAGAATATAAAGGAACACTAACCAATGATCATGCAGCCAGGCCTCCTCTAATTAAAATCCTGTGCAGCTGAGCGCTGCACATCCATGCTACCTCCTGCCCGACGTCCCTGACACTAGGCAACCATGGGAAGCCAGCAGGTGGTCTTTAGTGTCCCTGCTTCCTAGCAACCCCGACCGCTGTATCGGCTGAGCGTCCAGGTTGCCAGAAGCTCGCAAGCATCTCGGTCGCTTAGCAGTGACCGGATGCTGTGGCAGATGCGGGCCGTGGCCTATGACAAAGACACAGCAAAAACTCTAATCCATGCACTCATTATCTCCCGCATGGATTATTGCAATTTTCTCCTTATTAGTTTTCCCAAAAATAGTTTTACAATCCATCTTGAATGCAGCTGCAAGGCTGGTTTTCCTCGCTAGATGTTCATCGTCTGTAGATCGACTCTGTCAGTCCCTCCATTGGTTACCAGTATTCTCCTGTATTCAATATACAATACTTTTACTTATATACAAGGCTATTAACCAAACTGCACCAACATACATCTCTTCGCTTATCTCAAAATATCTCCCTACATGACCTCTCTGCTCAAGATCTGCATCTCTCATACATGCTGTCACGATCCGGGTATCTGGACGCCATTTCTTACCCATCAGATGCCTCCTAAGGCTGGCTCAGCGCTCCAGGACCGGATCCCATCTGTTATCCTGATGTGTACATTCCTGTATCCTCTCCTGTCACTCTGGGACGCTGTCACAGTAAACGCCATATTACACCTGGCATGGCGTCTCCCGCGGCCTCCGCCGCCGTCCCTGAACTTCTGCATGCAGAGTGTCTGAGTGGCGATTACGTCAGCCGCGGCCTCCGCTGTGTCCGCGTGGTTGGATGTGCATCTGTCAGCCTGGCGCCTCCTGTGGCCGGCGCCGCCATTACTGTTTTCATTACCACATGGATTACAAACCAAACTTCCCTCCAAGTGTCTGCATGGGCGCAGCCATCTTGGATTCTGTCAGCTGATCATTTCCACCAATCTGTTCTCAGTATTGATAATCTGCATAATTGCCTAGCCAATCCCTTCCTTGCTGCAGGTATAAATACACTGTGCCTGAGCAAGGAAGGCGTCAGTGCTTTGGTTGTCAAACCTAGTTCCTGTTTGTCTCTCTCCTGTGATTGTCTTCCAGGTTCCAGCTCCTGTCTCAAGACTTCCACCATAGAGACCCGCACCAGCATTCCACCTGCGGTGTAGCCTGACTCTCCAATCCATTGTGGATTCATCTGTTTCCAGCTACAACTTTACCTGCTTCCAGCTCAGCTTCCAGCAGAGTACAGCTTCCCTTAAAGGGCCGGTGTCCTTTCTACACTTTACCACTCTCCACCGGTATTATTATTTCTCCGCTCTCAAGTTCTACATTTCAGTTCATATTTCATCGCTCCCAAGTTCATTTATTATTTAACTGGTTCCAGCCAGTATCCACTCCGTGCTAACAACAGTCTGGTTCCAGCCAGTATCCACAGCAGCTGTTTTATCTTCAGCAACCCAGCTTTTCCTGGAACACCAGCTGGCACAATCCTGGGTTATCTCCATTGCTACAGTCGGGCCTGGTAAGGACTTTCCATCTAGAAGATCATAAGAACTATCTCACACTACCAGTGCCCTGTGGCTCCTGCCATCCTGTAGTACCCAGGAACTGTATTTATTCTTTGCTGACTTTTTACGTTTTCTTTTACTGCTGCTGTGTTGCGGAGTTGTCATAATAAACATCATTGACTTTTATCCAAGTTGTCGTGGTCACGCCTTCGGGCAGTTATTATTCATGTTACTTACATGTCCAGGGGTCTGATACAACCTCCCAGGTTCCGGTACATCTCAGCCCCTACAACTGAGGCTGCCTCCCGTCAGCTCAGGCCCTCAGTTGTGACACATGCGCATTACTTGCTCCCACTCAAAATTACAGGACTTTATCCGGGCTGCACCCACTCTGTGGAATGCCTTCCCATGCACAATAAGTCTCTCCTCTAGTCTCCAAACCTTGAAGCGTTCCCTGAAAACTCACCTCTTCAGACAAGTTTATCAAATTCCGGACCCACCCACATAACCTTCAATGCCTCCCTATCTAATTGCATCCCCTGTATACAGTTCACACATGACCTCAGATATTTTGTCTTTCTTCACTTTCACGCCCTTCTGACCCTTGGCCAACATTCCTGGGTGACCATATAATAAATTCCATTCGGAACCTCTACAATCTTGTGGACCATTATGCAATGGGTTGCATCTATCCCTGTGTAGCAATGCCTAATTCCCTATAGATTGTAAACTTGTGAGCAGGGCCTTCCTACCTTTATGTCTGTCTGTTTTTACC
Organism: Pseudophryne corroboree; assembly: GCF_028390025.1. Classification (NCBI taxonomy): domain Eukaryota; kingdom Metazoa; phylum Chordata; class Amphibia; order Anura; family Myobatrachidae; genus Pseudophryne; species Pseudophryne corroboree. The sequence continues at coordinate 184,319,538 of NC_086452.1, read as the reverse complement.
CAGTTTTGTTCTATTACTGTTGTTTCAATTGTAAAGTGCAATGGAATATGCTGCACTATATAAGAAACTGTTAATAAATAAATAAGTTGTCTAGTTTGTTGCAGTACCTCAATAGTGGGAGGCACAGATATTCTGTTAGTAAAAATAAGATTTTACTTACCGATAAATCTATTTCTCGTAGTCCGTAGTGGATGCTGGGGACTCCGTAAGGACCATGGGGATATAGCGGCTCCGCAGGAGACAGGGCACAATAATAAAAGCTTTAGGATCAGGTGGTGTGCACTGGCTCCTCCCCCTATGACCCTCCTCCAAGCCTCAGTTAGGATACTGTGCCCGGACGAGCGTGCATAATAAGGAAGGATATTGAATCCCGGGTAAGACTCATACCAGCCACACCAATTACACCGTACAACCTGTGATCTGAACCCAGTTAACAGTATGATAACAACGAAGGAGCCTCTGACAAGATGGCTCACAACAAGAATAACCCGATTTTTGTAACAATAACTATGTACAAGTATTGCAGACAATCCGCACTTGGGATGGGCGCCCAGCATCCACTACGGACTACGAGAAATAGATTTATCGGTAAGTAAAATCTTATTTTCTCTGACGTCCTAGTGGATGCTGGGGACTCCGTAAGGACCATGGGGATTATACCAAAGCTCCCAAACGGGCGGGAGAGTGCGGATGACCCTGCAGCACCGAATGAGAGACTCCATGTCCTCCTCAGCCAGGGTATCAAATTTGTAGAATTTAGCAAACGTGTTTGCCCCTGACCAAGTAACTGCTTGGCAAAGTTGTAAAGCCGAGATCCCTCGGGCAGTCGCCCAAGATGAGCCCCCTTCCTTTTGGAATGGGCTTTTACAGATTTTGGCTGTGGCAGGCCTGCCACAGAATGTGTAAACTGAATTGTATTACAAATCCAGCGAGCAATCGTCTGCTTAGAAGCAGGAGCACCCATCTTGTTGGGTGCATACAGGCTAAACAGCGAGTCAGATTTTCTGACTCCAGCCGTCCTGGAAACATATTTTTCAGGGCCCTGACAACGTCAAGTAACTTGGAGTCCTCCAAGTCCCTAGTACCCGCAGGTACCACAATAGGTTGGTTCATGTGAAAAACAGAAAACACCTTAAGGAGAAATTGAGGACGAGTCCTCAATTCTGCCCTGTCAGAATGAAAAATTAAGTAAGGGCTTTATATATATGATAAAGCCGCCAATTCTGACACACGCCTGGCTGAAGCCAGGGCTAATAGCATCGTCACCTTCCATGTGAGATATTTTAAGTCCACAGTGGTGAGTGGTTCAAACCAATGTGACTTTAGGAAACTCAAAACAACATTGAGATCCCAAGGTGCCACTGGGGCACAAAATGAGGCTGTATATGCAGTACCCCTTTTACAAACATCTGAACGTCAGGCACTAAAGCCAGTTCTTTCTGGAAGAAATTCGACAGGGCCGAAATTTGAACCTTAATGGACCCTAATTTTAGGCCCATAGACAGTCCTGTTTTCAGGAAATGTAGGAAACGACCCAGTTGGAATTCCTCTGTAGGGGCCTTCTTGGCCTCACACCACGCAACATATCTTCACCAAATGCGGTGAAAATGTTTTGCGGTTACATCCTTTCTGTCTTCGACCAGGGTAGGGATGACTTCATCTGGAATGCCCTTTCAGGATCCGGCGTTCAACCGCCATGCCGTCAAACGCGGCCGCGGTAAGTCTTGGAACAGACAAGGCCCCTGCTGGAGCAGGTCCTTTCTTAAAGGTAGAGGCCACGGGTCTTCCGTGAACATCTCTTGAAGTTTCGGGTACCAAGTCCTTCTTGGCCAATCCGGAACCACGAGTATCGTTCTTACTCATCTCCCTCTTATGATTCTCAGTACTTTTGGTATGAGAGGCATAGGAGGGAACACATACTCTGACTGGTACACCCACAGTGTTACCAGAGCGTCCACCGCTATTGCCTGAGGGTCCCTTGACCTGGCGCAATATCTGTCTAGTTTTTTGTTCAGGCGGGACGCCATCATGTCCACCTTTGGTTTTTCCCAACGGTTTACAATCATGTGGAAGACTTCCCGATGAAGTCCCCACTCTCCCGGGTAGAGGTCATGCCTGCTGAGGAAGTCTGCTTCCCAGTTTTCCACTCCCGGAATGAACACTGCTGAGAGTGTTATCACATGATTTTTCGCCCAGCGAAGAATCCTTGTAGTTTCTGCCATTTCCCTCCTGCTTCTTGTGCCGCCCTGTTTACGTGGGCGACTGCCGTGATGTTGTCCCACTGGATCAATACCGGCTGACCTTGAAGCAGAGGTCTTGCTAAGCTTAGAGCATTGTAAATTGCCCTTAGCTCCAGTATATTTATGTGGAGAGAAGTCTCCAGACTTGATCACACTCTCTGGAAATTTTTTCCTTGTGTGACTGCTCCCCAGCCACTCAGGCTGGCATCCGTGGTCACCAGGACCCAGTCCTGAATGCCGAATCTGCGGCCCTTTCATAGATGAGCACTCTGCAGCCACCGCAGAAGAAACACCCTTGTCCTTGGAGACAGGGTTATCCGCTGATGCATCTGAAGATGCGATCCGGACCATTTTTCCAGCAGATCCCACGGAAAGGTTCTTGCGTGAAATCTACCGAATGGGATCGCTTTGTAAGAAACCACCATTTTTCACATGATCCTTGTGCAATGATGCACTGATACTTTTCCTGGTTTTAGGAGGTTCCTGACTAGCTCGGATAACTCCCTGGCTTTCTTCTCCGGGAGAAAACATCCTTTTCTGGACTGTGTCCAGAATCATCCCTAGGAACAGTAGACGTGTCGTCGGAAAAAACTGCGATTTTGGAATATTTAGAATCCACTCGTGCTGTCGTAGAACTACTTAAGATAGTGCTACTCCGACCTCCAACTGTTCTCTGGACCTTGCCTTTATCAGGAAAGCGTCCATATTTCTTTTAAGAAGAATCATCATTTCGGCCATTACCTTGGTAAAGACCCGGGGTGCCGTGGACAATCCAAACGGCAGCGTCTGAACTGATAGTGACAGTTCTGTACCACGAACCTGAGGTACCCTTGGTGAGAAGGCAAATTTGGACATGTAGGTAAGCGTCCCTGATATCCAGTGACACCATATCGTCCCCTTCTTCCTGGTTCGCTATCACTACTCTGAGTGACTCCATATTGATTTGAACGCTTGTATGTAAGTGTTCAAATATTTCAGATCTCACCGAGCCGTCTGGCTTCAGTACCACAATATAGTGTGGAATAATACCCCTTCCCTTGTTGTAGAAGGGGTACTTTGATTATCACCTGCTGGGAATACAGCCTGTGAATTGTTCCCAATACTGCCTCCCTGTCGGAGGGAGACGTTGGTAAAGCAGACTTCAGGAACTTGTGAGGGGGAGACGTCTCGAATTTCCAATGTACACCTGGGATACTACGTGTAGGATCCAGGAGTCCACTTGTGAGTGAGCCCCCTGCGTGCTGAAACTCTTGAGATGACCCCCTACCGCACCTGAGTCCGCTTGTACTGCCCCAGCGTCATGCTGCGGACTTGGCAGAAGCTGTGGAGGGCTTCTGTTCCTGGGAATGGGCTGCCTGCTGCAGTCTTCTTCCCTTTCCTCTACCCCTGGGCAGATATGACTGGCCCTTTTGCCCGCCTGCCCTTATGGGGACGAAAGGACTGAGACTGAAAAGACTGTGTCCTTTTCTGCTGAGATGTGACTTGGGGTAACAAAAGGTGGATTTTTCAGCTGTTGCCATGGCCACCAGGTCCGATGGACCGCCCCTTTATACGGCAATACTTCCATGTGCCGTCTGGAATCTGCATCACCTGACCACTGTCGTGTCTTCGTCTGGCAGATATGGACATCACATTTACTCTTGATGCCAGAATGCAAATATCCCTCTGCGCATCTCGCATATATAGAAATGCATCTATAGTCAATAAAATCTTGTCCCTGTCAAGGGTATCAATATTTTCAGTCAGGAAATCCGACCAAGCCCCCTCAGCGCTGCACATCCAGGCTGAGGCGATTGCTGGTCGTAGTATAACACCAGTATGTGTGTATATACTTTTAGGATATTTTTCAGCTTCCTATCAGCTGGCTCCTTGAGGGCTGCCGTATCTGGAGACGGTAACGCCCCTTGTTTTTATAAGCGTGTGAGCGCCTTATCCACCCTAAGGTGTGTTTCCCAACTCGCCCTAACTTCTGGCGGGAAAGGGTATACCGCCAATAATTTTCTATCGGAGGAAACCCACGTATCATCACACACTTCATTTAATTTATCTGATTCAGGAAAAACTACAAGTAGTTTATTCACACCCTACATAATACCCTTATTTGTGGTACTTGTAGTATCAGAAATATGTAACACCTCCTTCATTGCCCTTAACATGAAACGTGTGGCCCTAAAGGAAAATACGTTTGTTTATTCACCGTCGACACTGGAGTCAGTGTCCGTGTCTGTGTCTGACTGAGGTAAATGGGCGTTTTTACAAGCCCCTGACGGTGTCTGAGACGCCTGGACAGGTACTAATTTGTTTGCCGGCCGTCTCATGTCGTCAACCGACCTTGCAGCGTGTTGACATTATCACGTAATTCCTAAATAAGCCATCCATTCCAGTGTCGACTCCCTAGAGAGTGACATCACCAATACAGGCAATTTGCTCCGCCTCCTCACCAACATCGTCCTCCTACATGTCGACACACACGTACCGACACACAGCACACACACAGGGAATGCTCTGATAGAGGACAGGACCCCACTAGCCCTTTGGGGAGACAGAGGGAGAGTTTGCCAGCACACACCAAAAACGCTATAATTATACAGGGACAACCCCTTATACAAGTGTTTTCCCTTATAGCATTTTTATATATGTAATCATATCGCCAAATAAGTGCCCCCCCTCTCTGTTTTAACCCTGTTTCTGTAGTGCAGTGCAGGGGAGAGCCTGGGAGCCTTCCTCACAGCAGAGCTGAGCAGGAAAATGGCGCCGTGTGCTGAGGAGAATAGGCCCCGCCCCCTTTTCGGCGGGCTCTTCTCCCGGAGTTTGTGAGATCTGGCAGGGGTTAAATACATCCATATAGCCTCAAGGGCTATATGTGATGTATTTTAGCCATAAAAAGGTATTATACATTGCTGCCCAGGGCGCCCCCCCCAGCGCCCTGCACCCTCAGTGACAGTTGGTGAAGTGTGCTGACAACAATGGCGCACAGCTGCAGTGCTGTGCGCTACCTTATGAAGACTGAAAGTCTTCTGCCGCCTGTTTCTGGACCTCTTCAACTTCGGCATCTGCAAGGGGGGTCGGCGGCACGGCTCCGGGACGAACCCCAGGGTGAGACCTGTGTTCCGACTCCCTCTGGAGCTAATGGTGTCCAGTAGCCTAAGAAGCAAATCCATCCTGCACGCAGGTGAGTTTACTTCTCTCCCCTAAGTCCCTCGTAGCAGTGAGCCTGTTGCCAGCAGGTCTCACTGAAAGAAAAAAAAACTAACTTAAACTTTTATTCTAAGCAGCTCAGGAGAGCCACCTAGATTGCACCCTTCTCGGCCGGGCACAAAAATCTAACTGAGGCTTGGAGGAGGGTCATAGGGGGAGGAGCCAGTGCACACCACCTGATCCTAAAGCTTTTATTATTGTGCCCTGTCTCCTGCGGAGCCGCTATATCCCCATGGTCCTTACGGAGTCCCCAGCATCCACTAGGACGTCAGAGAAAATATATTAATATATTCAATTACTTGCCTTTTTCCACGTGCAGTAAGCCTGTAGGCAACACACTGTAACACATAGATTCCAGGTTGAGTGCCCAGAATCTATGTGTTACCTCACATGGTAAATCCCAGAGAATGCACTTAACATGGATTTTTCCTTGTAGATCCAGGGGCTGCAAAGAAACATCTGTGCTACTGTAAGTGCACCTATAGGGGCGACTGAGCGGCAGTAATTTAATAGCTCTTGGCAGAGCTACAACAAATTGAATCTGCCCCCAAGTGTACAATGAAAGGACAGAAAAACAGTTTAAGTCACTAAAGCACATCCACCAGCAGTCACATTTTTCATAGCATCATTTCCAAATATCCATTTTGACCCCTGGGTATACATTACAAAAAAAAGTAAATGTGTATACATGTCAAAGATTGCAGTTTAGAGTTCAGTCTTGAGGCACACAGTAAGAGTATGACTATCTTTAATAACTGACAAATTTCTATTGAGTTTGAAGTAACCAAACGTAATAAAGTGAGACTAGAGGTAAAGTTGCCATAAATCCAACAGAATTACTCTCCACTGGATACAAGTATCACTCACAATTGTAATGTCAAACATACACGTTATCAGATGTAATAGGTCCTTATACAGTAAGAGATGCAAATGTCAGAAAATTGTAAAGAGATTTTTGGTCATTTGTGCATGTGCTGCGACCGCAGCAAGTGTTCACAGCCATTCTATAGTGATTACATCCTGGATGCATGTGGTTGCTATGTGATTGACAGCGGCGGCCGTCTGGGAGGGGGGGTGAACGTGACATTTTGCAGGAGTGGTCTGGGCAACTCAGGTGTTTCCGGACAGTTTTCAGGGGGGCTGCATGGTGTCATTTGCAGCTGCTGCGAAGAAAAAGGTGTCCACCTTAATTTCCCATTCTGCAAAGCGATCACACTTTGCATGCTGGGTAGTCTTGCCCTGTGCTGGGTGGCCCACAGCATGCAATAGGAAGCAGTAGCAGATTCTGCTCTTTAGCAGAATCTGCTACTGAACCTGGGTTAGGTCAATAGCCTGCAACTTCTAAACTCATCAAAAAAATTGCCAGAAATACATGCAGAATAAAAAAGGTCTCTCTGGCTGTTGAGATTGCATGCATTTTATGCAATCTGGGCAGAACAAAACAAAAAGCCACATTAAACCCATGTACTTTGCCACTACTTAATAAAGTGGACCCCAAAATTTAAATATCTTGATTGACCATAATTATTTAATTATTGGGGAAATAATGTTACAAATTATGAAGACAACTGGTAGTGTCACAAATGTGTAATATAATTGGTGCTTGCATCGTTAAATTGATATGACACCAATTAGCAAATAGTGGCCCTCATTCCGAGTTGATCGGTCGCAAGGCGAATTTAGCAGAGTTACACACGCTAAGCCGCCGCCTACTGGGAGTGAATCTTAGCTTCTTAAAATTGCGACCGATGTATTCGCAATATTGCGATTACTAACTACTTAGCAGTTTCTGAGTAGCTCCAGACTTACTCTGCCTGTGCGATCAGTTCAGTGCTTATCGTTCCTGGTTGACGTCACAAACACACCCAGCGTTCGCCCAGGCACTCCCACCGTTTCCCCGGCCACTCCTGCGTTTTTTCCGGAAACGGTAGCGTTTTCAGCCACACGCCCCTGAAACGCCGTGTTTCCGCCCAGTAACACCCATTTCCTGTCAATCACATTACGATCACCGGAGCGAAGAAAAAGCCGTGAGTAAAATTACTTTCTTCATAGTAAAGTTACTTGGCGCAGTCGCAGTGCGAACATTGCGCATGCGTACTAAGCGGATTTTCACTGCGATGCGATGAAAAATACCGAGCGACCAACTCGGAATGAGGGCCAGTATTTTTGTGCGCATAATTTTAAACATAATTTTTTTTTACATTCTTGCCCCAGTAACAAAATATTAAAATAATTGGGTAATCAACGTTTTTTTTGGGGGGGTCCCTAACTGAGCATTCATTTAGTGACAAATTAACATCCATGTTTAATATGGCTCTTGTTTCAGTTGAAACACTCAAGCAACCTGGTTTTGGCATACAATGTGTTTTTTTAAGGAGACTGACACAGGACAGGTACAATAATGAAAAGCATAAGGGTATGAAAGTTACACTCAACTCTTTTCTCTGGTAATTAAGGTCTGTCCCGGACAATGGTCATCAGTTACGAATAGTTCAAATGACAATGTTTAATCGTCTCCAGGGTCCTGCCTTATAACTTCATCTGAGTTAAAAGCTGGAGTGGGTTTGTAGGAAAACTGATCCTGCTGCAAAAATAACCAGCTCCAAACGGAACTGATTTGCTGTGTGTAGACCTCCAGACTTTATAGCACAATCTTAGACTTTTGGGACAATTTTGGGAAAACGCCCTATCATTGTCTTAAGAATGGAAATAATATATTTAAGAGGTATTTTTATTTACAGTGTCTGTGAAACCGGGGTGTTGTATGCTTGACCAGAGGTCAGCGGAATCCCGGCAAGGGGGAGGGGGGCGAGTGCAACAAGCCCTTTGCAGACTGTCTGCGCTCTCCACACTGTGGGCTCAGTGGCGACCGGGTTCTATTCCCTCTCTGTGGGTGTCGTGGACACCTATGAGTGGGAATAGTCCCTATTGGCCGGCATGCCGGCCGTCGGGATTGTGCGAGAGCGGGATGTAGGGTGAGGTTATGTGACCATCGGTCTTCTGACCGCCGGTCACATGAATACATCCCGTGAAACTGGGGTCAGTGCTCATTCCATGGAACAATTTCCTCATAATATACCTTAAGCCTGACATGTTACCTTTTCAGACAGACAGTAACAAAAGCTTTTATAATACCCAAAACATTACTTACTAGACAGTTTCCATCTGAGATGCCGATAAGAAGAAAATATATTTGTTAGGAATATTTGTGTTTTGTTTTGCCTTGCATTACCTCATTCCTGCCTCTAGGGGTCTCACTTGTTGCCTCAGGTCTGAATGGCAGTTGCACACTGCCTCTGCAGGGTAATTACCTGATTGTGTGCACCTGGAGCCCAACACCCTGCTGCTATTTAACTCCAGCTCACAGGCACTTAGTTGCAGATCATTGCGGTTCCGTATGGAGTGAGACTGGGCTCTCTCCAGTAACCCTGTCCAGATTCTGCCTTATTTGCTTCTTGGAGACTTCCCTGCAGTTTGCTAAAACGCATGTGCCTTGCTTCTGGACTTCTTACCCTGCCAGTTCAACATCTACATTTCTGGACTATTATTTGCAGTTTGTTTCCATTCCTGCCTGATCACTTCATTTTTGGTATGTTATTTTTCCCCTGCTTGATTTAAACCCGGATTTCTTCATGTTTATTTTGCATCTATGTTTAACCTGAAATATTCCATTTATCGTGTTTTGTTCCATGTAATCAAGCATCCAGTTTATATTTATTTTTACCACCACTTTTTCCACAATAAACTTTACTTAATTTTCACCTGGCTTCAGCTGACATCTTTCCAAGCACGCACACACAGAGAACTCTAGAAATCGTTACAGAATGATCTGCCAAAATAAACGTGTGCAGGAGTTTTGTTTTGATTCAGCTGAATCTCATAAAATGGCTTCACTTCAGAAAGGTTCCCTGCCTCTCAAGTTTTTGCCGTTTTTGAGTTCTGCATTGCTGGTGGATTTCAGAGAGAAACTGGAGGGTATTCAAATCCTATCTTCAGAGATACTGTCTGCTCTGCCTGAAGATTCAGTAAGGTTACCTGCTCCCTTTAAGGAGACGCAGGAAAAAAGGGGAAAAGATCAGTCTGGTACTCTCAATTCTGGCTGCTGTTTTTCTAGCGTAAGCAAAGGCAAGTTTTGGAGTTTTCCACGACCCAGTCTCTCTGAGGAAGAAAGGAGACATAGAAGGGATAAGAAGCTCTGTTTTTATTGCGGCAGGTCGGGACATTTTATTCAGTTATGTCCTGCTCGCAAACATAAAAAGAGCTTTCCTCATTCTGCCATAGTGCCAAATTCTGCTCAGTTATGCCACTGTGGTGCTCAAATTTCGAAAGGAGGGGTGTCCGGCCCAGCGACCCCAGGAGGGGTGTCCGGCCCAGCGACCCCAGGAGGGGTGTCCGGCCCAGCGACCCCAGGAGGGGTGTCCGGCCCAGCGACCCCAGGAGGGGTGTCCGGCCCAGCGACCCCAGGAGGGGTGTCCGGCCCAGCGACCCCAGGAGGGGTGTCCGGCCCAGCGACCCCAGGAGGGGTGTCCGGCCCAGCGACCCCAGGAGGGGTGTCCGGCCCAGCGACCCCAGGAGGGGTGTCCGGCCCAGCGACTCCAGGAGGGGTGTCCGGCCCAGCGACTCCAGGAGGGGTGTCGGTCCCTGCTGCCCTTGCCTTCGGGCATGAGGTCCCTGCTGCCCTTGCCTTTGGGCATGAGGTCCCTGCTGCCCTTGCCTTCGGGCATGAGGTCCCTGCTGCCCTTGCCTTCGGGCATGAGGTCCCTGCTGCCCTTGCCTTCGGGCATGAGGTCCCTGCTGCCCTTGCCTCACGGCATGAGGTCCCCGTTGCCCTTGCCTCACGGCATGAGGTCCCCGTTGCCCTTGCCTCACGGCATGAGGTCCCCGTTGCCCTTGCCTCACGGCATGAGGTCCCCGTTGCCCTTGCCTCACGGCATGAGGTCCCCGTTGCCCTTGCCTCACGGCATGAGGTCCGAGAGGTGCCCGCTTCGCCAGAGGTCCGAGAGGTGCCCGCTTCGCCAGAGGTCCGAGAGGTGCCCGCTTCGCCAGAGGTCCGAGAGGTGCCCGCTTCGCCAGAGGTCCGAGAGGTGCCCGCTTCGCCAGAGGTCCGAGAGGTGCCCGCCTTGCCAGAGGTCCACGCCTTGCCAGAGGTCCGAGAGGTGCTCGCCTTGCCAGAGGTCCGAGAGGTGCCCGCCTTGCCAGAGGTGCCCGCCTTGCCAGAGGTCCGAGAGGTGCCCGCCTTGCCAGAGGTCCGAGAGGTGTCCACCTTGCCAGAGGTCCGGCCAAGGCCTGTCCAGCCCCAGGAGGGGGCTCTGCCTGTCCAGCCCCAGGAGGGGGCTCTGCCTGTCCAGCCCCAGGAGGGGGCTCTGCCTGTCCAGCCCCAGGAGGGGGTTCTGCCTGTCCAGCCCCAGGAGGGGGTTCCGCCTGTCCAGCCCCAGGAGGGGGTTCCGCCTGCCCAGCCCCAGGAGGGGGTTCCGCCTGCCCAGCCCCAGGAGGGGGTTCCGCCTGCCCAGCCCCAGGAGGGGGTTCCGCCTGCCCAGCCCCAGGAGGGGGTTCCGCCTGTCCAGCCCCAGGAGGGGGTTCCGCCTGTCCAGCCCCAGGAGGGGGTTCCGCCTGCCCAGCCCCAGGAGGGGGTTCCGCCTGCCCAGCCCCAGGAGGGGGTTCCGCCTGCCCAGCCCCAGGAGGGGGTTCCGCCTGCCCAACCCCAGGAGGGGGTTCTGCCTGTCCAGCCCCAGGAGGGGGTTCCGCCTGTCCAACACCAGATAGAGGTGCCTGCCATGCCCGAGATCCAAGATTTGCCCGAGGATCTGCCTTACTTTTATGGAAATATCTCTCACTGTTTAGCTCTCTTCAGATATTATCTGAGTTTTGATGACTTGTCCCCTATTGATATCATTGCTAACGTATGTATGAGATTCAGAGGGAGGGCCTTGAAGTGGGTAAATGGTCTTATAGATAAGGGAGATCCAGTGTTACAAGATTTGCCCGGTTTCCTCAAGGCTGTGACCGAAAGATTCAGTCCACCAACTGTCCTCACGCTCCTAGATGAATCTACTAAGGTGTGCCCCTCTGAGAACCTGCCTTTGCAGTCTGGGGAGCACCCTCAGTTTTTCAGATGTGGGCAGGTATCTCTAGGTGTTCACGCAGATTGCTCGGCAAGTTTAACATCTACAAGTTTACCATCCGCTCTTGATTCCATCCAGGAAAATAAGAGGTCAGTTCTACCGCTGGGTGGTGGCTCCGACTCTGAGAGTGAGCTTCTGGATGATCCGAGACTCGTTTTTGATGGACCTGTATTGCCTAATAGTGTCTTTGTGACACCTTCAAATAGGGTTAGGCAACCCAGAAAGAAAAAAGGAAAAAAGAAGAGAAGGTGAACTTTGAGGCGTCTGGAATCCGCCTGTTTAAGGGGGGGATAATGTTAGGAATATTTGTGTTTTGTTTTGCCTTGCATTACCTCATTCCTGCCTCTAGGGGTCTCACTTGTTGCCTCAGGTCTGAATGGCAGTTGCACACTGCCTCTGCAGGGTAATTACCTGATTGTGTGCACCTGGAGCCCAACACCCTGCTGCTATTTAACTCCAGCTCACAGGCACTTAGTTGCAGATCATTGTGGTTCCGTATGGAGTGAGACTGGGCTCTCTCCAGTAACCCTGTCCAGATTCTGCCTTATTTGCTTCTTGGAGACTTCCCTGCAGTTTGCTAAAACGCATGTGCCTTGCTTCTGGACTTCTTACCCTGCCAGTTCAACATCTACATTTCTGGACTATTATTTGCAGTTTGTTTCCATTCCTGCCTGATCACTTCATTTTTGGTATGTTATTTTTCCCCTGCTTGATTTAAACCCGGATTTCTTCATGTTTATTTTGCATCTATGTTTAACCTGAAATATTCCATTTATCGTGTTTTGTTCCATGTAATCAAGCATCCAGTTTATATTTATTTTTACCACCACTTTTTCCACAATAAACTTTACTTAATTTTCACCTGGCTTCAGCTGACATCTTTCCAAGCACGCACACACAGAGAACTCTAGAAATCGTTACAATATTGGTAACAATCAACCAGACTAGCAGCTGTTTACATTCTCCACTACTATGCAGTTTCACATTCGGTCAAAAGGAGATAGACAGCTTGTTATTCAAAGTGAGGCCTTTCTAATTATATTACCAGCTGATGCCTATCTGTCTGCAAAACACTGAGATTCTAAAAAGTACAGAACATATGATATTTCAGAACAAGCAATAAGCATACATGAACAAAATGGACAATAAGCAGATACAAATATCACCCTATACAGCTCTTAATTATGTTCTGTCTGGAAAGATTGCTCAAACTGCAAGTAGCTTGAGCAATCTCTCTGTAATATTAAAAAAAATGTTTAAAATGTAATGAAGTTTATTGAAAAGAAGAGCATTTCAAGTCAAATAACACTTACATGTTTTTATAATAATTATGAGGGAAAGGAACAACAGAGGAGAGAGGGAAAGGAGAAACAATAATAAAGGGACCAGAAAAAATACTGGGGAGGAGACAAAAAAATAAGACAGGAGAAAAGTAACAGTATCACATACGTTAATCAATACACAATAGTTACTATAACACAGATATTTAGTGTTAACAAGACTGAGGAAGTAAAGAACAATTAGGTGTACAATGAAATGTATAGTGCTCCAACCAAAGGCTCCAATTTATAAAAGGGAAAGGAATATTTAAAACCCAGAGTTTCCATATCAAAGTTATGTTGGATGGAAAAGATGATTTTAAGTCTGGAAGAGGGATCAGGTTTCTTCCAATATTGGGTTATTGCTGCCCTTGTGGCAATGAGGATATGCCCTATAACATATTTGGTGTGGAAAGAAACAGAAGCAGGAAAGTGGTGTAGGAGAGCTATCTCAGAGAATGGAGGTAACATTACAGTAACAGTAACTTGTGAGATTAAATCAAACATATCTAGCCACAAAGCTGCTTAATACCATAAGCTAAAGCCTCTGTTTTAGACATATTTAGCTTACAGAAGGAGACGGCTGAATACTCATGTATGGTATTGTGAAGGACTGGTAAGGAGGTTTCAGGGTTTGTCACAAAGAGAAGTACATAGTCATCAAACAGACAGACCTTATGATGTAAGTGGCCTATACATATACCGGTAAGGGAAGAGGTGGACCTAACCTTTTCCAGCAGGGGCTCTATTGCTACTGGCCAAACTTAGTGGAGAGAGGGGACACCCTTGATGGGTGCCGTTAGATATATCAAAGGACATGGACAAATATATATTACTAAAGATATGGGCAGAAGGATTGGACTATAGAGATAGGATTGCTTTATAAACTGGCCACTGAAACCAAACTGATCAAGGACCTGAGGCATGAACATGCAATGAAGTCTTCAGGTTTCCCAAACAGTGGAGAGAGTATAACTCTCCTCCAAATTGGAGGGTAACCCGCACCAAGATATAATTATCCAAGTAATTTATATGCTTGGGATACCTTTACATAAAATAATACCACTATCACTATTGAGTGAATAAATCATGGAACATTATCAAGGTAATTATAGGTGCTACCAACTGATTTGGGTCAAGATATAAGGTCAAATCCCCAAAGGGAGGGGAAAGAAAAAAGAAATCAGTTATTTGTGCGGTGCACACAACCCAATATCTGCTGTATTAAAATTAATTTCTTTATTGATAATTCGTTAAAATCCCTATATTGTTCGCACATATAGGCAAAAATGCCACATTCAATGTTTATTAATTATATATATAGTTGAAATAATTTTTTCAGACTAGTATTGTCCTTTATTTAGAATCAAGCGAAGTAATAAAAGATAGTAAGGAAAGTGAAAAAGAATGAAAATAAGTGAATAAAGATTAAAAACAAAGCTGGTGTGTCGAGTGCATTTTGTATTTGTATTATTAGGTAATCCTAATATGCGTGGACCGTACTGATTCCTGCTATGTTATACTGAAAATAAACGTTCTCACTGGGAGATCTGTGGATAATTGAATCCAATAAGATTCATTAATAAATATACATCAGTTTACAGATAACTATAACAGAAGACAAATAATGTGTTTAAATAATTATTGGGGATTCCACAAGATCCTACCCATGGGATATTGCATATTATGCCTGCATGGTTAAATTACTGAAAATGATTTATTGTGTATTTTATTATTGTACAACAATTATATATGAGGTGAGATCCAAATCACTTAATGTGACAACTGGAATTTTTACACTGCCCACATCTCGTGTTATATCGGCACAGTTGCCTTGGTAGTACTGGCAATATAGACTGTGAATCTGCTGTATGATACTATTGATATAATATCATATGTTGTTAAACCACCATATTATGTTTTCCATATGATCTGCAGCTCAGAAGAACCTAAGTATGGTCAATTAATTCAGTAATTGGGGCTAACAAGAGCACCTATATGATCATATAATGCCACACTTAATATGATATGCACAATATATACGTATCAATGTGCAATCTGCAGTTATAAATGGTGCCTCTGTAATCAAATTATTGCTTTCTACTGCTAATATTGCGCAGTTCACAGTATCATTATTGAGATCTCTATTCAAATGAACCCGTATGTTTATACATTTAGCATTAAACAAATAGGATTATTAATTACTGCAGCTGCTACCGCATAATTCAGAGTATCGTCACGGATATTTCATATATGATAACCTCATATGTTATAAAGCTGAATAAGCATATTTAATATACCATTAGGTATTCACACTAATGGTTCCTATTTAGTACAACACGTCAGTGGGATATCAGCAAAGGAAGTTCTTAATTCCTATAGCTACTGCCGTGAAATTGGCAGTGCCGTCATTGATTTCTTATTTCTAACAATCACATGTGGTTTACAGCAAGACGGGCAGTTGCA
The DNA here is from genome assembly GCF_028390025.1 of Pseudophryne corroboree. Classification (NCBI taxonomy): domain Eukaryota; kingdom Metazoa; phylum Chordata; class Amphibia; order Anura; family Myobatrachidae; genus Pseudophryne; species Pseudophryne corroboree. The sequence continues at coordinate 184,304,193 of NC_086452.1, read as the reverse complement.
GTTGGTGCCTATGTAATCAAATTATTGCTTTCTACTGCTAATATTGCGCAGTTAACAGTATCCTTATTGAGATCTCTATTCAAATGAACCCATATGTTTATACATTTAGCATAAAACAAATAGGATTATTAATTACTGCAGCTGCTCCCGCTCAGAGTATCTTCACGAATGTTTCATATATGATAACCTCATATGTTATAAAGCTGAATCAGCATATTTAATATACCATTCACTCTAATGGTTCCTAAATAGTACAACACGTCAGTGGGATGTCAGCAAAGGAAGTTCTTAATTCCTATAGCTACTGCCGTGAGATTGGCAGTGCCGTCATTGATTTCTTATTTCTAACAATCACATATAGTTTACAGCAAGACGGGCAGTTGCACCGCTCGTCTGGAACGCTGTCTAAGGCTAATTATAGCAATTCCCCTAAATACGGTACACACATATATTAATAGGACATTATTTCTAATATTTATATTTTGCACATCAGACACATTAGCTCAAAGCCAATGCACATTTCGCTCATAGGCTTCCTCAGGGCACTATAGTAATCAGCGCCTCTATTGCAGAGCGGAGTCTACACGGCTAATGAGAAGTAACGTTTTTCTTTTTCAAAAAACACAAATCCAGGGAGTAATTGGTCCGTTTTCATTTGCGGCTCCTATAAATATGTCACGTCCGGCGGGCGCTGATTACTATAGTGCCCCGAGGAAGCCTATGAGCGAAATGTGCATTGGCTTTGAGCTAATGTGTCTGATGTGCAAAATATAAATATTAGAAATAATGTCCTATTAATATATGTGTGTACCGTATTTAGGGGAATTGCTATAATTAGCCTTAGACAGCGTTCCAGACGAGCGGTGCAACTGCCCGTCTTGCTGTAAACTATATGTGATTGTTAGAAATAAGAAATCAATGACGGCACTGCCAATCTCACGGCAGTAGCTATAGGAATTAAGAACTTCCTTTGCTGACATCCCACTGACGTGTTGTACTATTTAGGAACCATTAGAGTGAATGTTATATTAAATATGCTGATTCAGCTTTATAACATATGAGGTTATCATATATGAAACATTCGTGAAGATATTCTGAGCGGGAGCAGCTGCAGTAATTAATAATCCTATTTGTTTAATGCTAAATGTATAAACATATGGGTTCATTTGAATAGAGATCTCAATAAGGATACTGTTAACTGCGCAATATTAGCAGTAGAAAGCAATAATTTGATTACATAGGCACCAACTGCAACTGCCCGTCTTGCTGTAAACCACATGTGATTGTTAGAAATAAGAAATCAATGACGGCACTGCCAATTTCACGGCAGTAGCTATAGGAATTAAGAACTTCCTTTGCTGATATCCCACTGACGTGTTAAATAGGAACCATTAGTGTGAATACCTAATGGTATATTAAATATGCTTATTCAGCTTTATAACATATGAGGTTATCATATATGAAATATCCGTGACGATACTCTGAATTATGCGGTAGCAGCTGCAGTAATTAATAATCCTATTTGTTTAATGCTAAATGTATAAACATACGGGTTCATTTGAATAGAGATCTCAATAATGATACTGTGAACTGCGCAATATTAGCAGTAGAAAGCAATAATTTGATTACAGAGGCACCATTTATAACTGCAGATTGCACATTGATACGTATATATTGTGCATATCATATTAAGTGTGGCATTATATGATCATATAGGTGCTCTTGTTAGCCCCAATTACTGAATTAATTGACCATACTTAGGTTCTTCTGAGCTGCAGATCATATGGAAAACATAATATGGTGGTTTAACAACATATGATATTATATCAATAGTATCATACAGCAGATTCACAGTCTATATTGCCAGTACTACCAAGGCAACTGTGCCGATATAACACGAGATGTGGGCAGTGTAAAAATTCCAGTTGTCACATTAAGTGATTTGGATCTCACCTCATATATAATTGTTGTACAATAATAAAATACACAATAAATCATTTTCAGTAATTTAACCATGCAGGCATAATATGCAATATCCCATGGGTAGGATCTTGTGGAATCCCCAATAATTATTTAAACACAGTATTTGTCTTCTGTTATAGTTATCTGTAAACTGATGTATATTTATTAATGAATCTTATTGGATTCAATTATCCACAGATCTCCCAGTGAGAACGTTTATTTTCAGTATAACATAGCAGGAATCAGTACGGTCCACGCATATTAGGATTACCTAATAATACAAATACAAAATGCACTCGACACACCAGCTTTGTTTTTAATCTTTATTCACTTATTTTCATTCTTTTTCACTTTCCTTACTATCTTTTATTACTTCGCTTGATTCTAAATAAAGGACAATACTAGTCTGAAAAAATTATTTCAACTATATATATAATTAATAAACATTGAATGTGGCATTTTTGCCTATATGTGCGAACAATATAGGGATTTTAATGAATTATCAATAAAGAAATTAATTTTAATACAGCAGATATTGGGTTGTGTGCACCGCACAAATAACTGATTTCTTTTTTCCTTCCCCTCCCTTTGGGGATTTGACCTTATGCAATGAAGTCTGTTAAAGACCTTCTCTGCATCTAAAGAGAGCAAAATCAGAGGTAACAGATTAGCAGTAAGGGCCTCTAAAAGATTAAAGATGCAACTAATGTTATCGGGGTCTTGTCTGCCCAAGATGAACCAAACCTGGTCATAGGAGATCAAATGGGGTAGGATGGAATTCAGTCTATTCGGTAATAATTTTGCATAGATCTAGATATCAGATATCAGAATTCAACAGAGCAGTTGGTCTATAGTTTTGGCACACTCTCTGGACCATGCCAGGCTTGGGAATGAAAATGATCTGGGCTGCTAGCATCTCCTTGGGAAAAGAAGTATCAGTGGTGTGATTATACAGAGTAACTAAAAGTAAGGTGAGAATGTAATAAGCCACTAGTAGTCAAGTGTTGGTGTCTGGATCGTGGTGCACCTGGTTTCCCCTGGTCGTCGTCCGTTCCGGCCTTCCGGATGCCTCCTGGTCACGATTTCTTCTGGACTCCCTTGGCGTCTATACATTTGGACAGTGACAAGAGTTTTATTTAACAGAATCAAGATGTCACTGCTGTTCAGGGTAGTAAAGGTAAATTTTACAAGATTCACACAAGGCAAGGCATATGCAAACAACAGTGTCACAGGAATAACTTTCCTAAGTAAGCGTAACTGTAGTATATAATGCCCGTTAATGTTAAGCAAACATTTCACATTTGAATGTGATAACCATTTACCAGTTTACATAAGCTGTCAAGTATGAGGATCACTGTAATGTCTCTAATGTCCACAAGATGGCAGACAATGTACTATTAACCCAATGACACTGTAAGGTGGCAGTATGGGTTTATAAAAGAAGTGTTGACTATCACAGCAGCGGGAGACTGCCTGTACACTATAAAAGCTAGTCAATGTCTACCTGTGCTACAGCATAAAGTTCACCATAAAGAATTAGAGCTTCGATATACAGATGGAGCCACGCACATCCAGTCTGCGGCACGACTGCACAGGCATGCGTCAGTCCGAGGCATTGGTGCACCTTAGTACGCCGAGCTGCGACTTAGTACGAAGCCCATGCATTTCTATGGACGCACGTAATTAGATGTACGCTAGTGTCCTAGTCAAGGACACACATGCTGCGCCTGGAATGTCCCAATTACAGTAAGCTGAAGACTAGATGAATGTGGCTAAATCTGTATTAATCAAATCAACTGTGTCACAATCACTGCCTTGGGCAACAATTTCAGAAACAAGCAAGCACATTAACCGGATTATACAAATTCCTTACTGGCAGGGTGTGCTTCTTGGAAATACATATGATAGCTAGTGTGTGTCTCATACAATCCTGTCAACATATAAGCTGTATCATTTTCCAGATCACTGGGCACTAAGCAGAGTGACTCTCAGTAGCATACCTGCTGCCAGGTTGTGGCTCCCTACCCTGTGAGCTGGCTGTCACCCTGGCTAAAGCTTTTAGCTCATCAGTCTCTCCTATGATTGGATGAGGGGTGATATGTGGGGTCAAAAGGCTCTCAGCTTTAAGGCTAGGATGCCTGCTGCTGCTCTTGCTCCTTTCCTTAGACTGGGTACTCTGTCTCCCAAAAAGATGTGAACTAGCTGGCTGGCTGTTACTGGCTACACCTGCTGTCCTCCTCATCGCAGTCTGCTATCTCACACTGCAGCCTGCTGTCTTTCACCAAATACAGGGGCTACCCAGCTGCCCTTAGAAACAGTTCAATGTAGCAATGTGTGGGTATAAGTCTCTTACCCAAGGTAAATAGTGTTGCTCTCAGGGGTGCTTCTCTGGGTTACTAGTTCCCTCTTTCGGGACCCTCTCTCACTTACTGTGCCACTGCTGTGCTGACATCACTCTCTGTCTGCGGTTTGCGGCTTCTGGCTGTCGCAGGTTACTTGGGGCAGATAATCCAGATGGATGTTTCAATCAGAAATCCCGCTCTCCTGGCTCTGTCTGGGTTCAGGGAGTCAGCCAATGGCAGGAGCCTTGGCTTCCCGCTCTCTGAGTATAGACTCCTCTCCCTGCTGGGTCCTGGTGCTCCCCTGCTGTTGGGGATGATGTCAGCAGGTGGGGCTTAATCCCTGCACATTTCACTTTGGGAAGCAACGGGTCAGGACAGAGTCTTGTTGGGGCTCTTCAGTGGGGTACCACAAAAATATCTTGAAAAGATTTATACAGGTAAAACTCAGAAAATTAGAATATTGTGCAAAAGTTTATTTATTCATTTATTTCAGTAATTCAACTTAAAAGGTGAAACTAATATATTATATAGATTCATTACATGTAAAGTGAGATTTCAAGATTTTATTTGTTATAATTTTGATGATGGTGGTTTATAGCTAAAGATAACCCCAAATCCAAAATCGCAGAAAATTAGAATATTACATAAAATCAATTAAAAAAAGTATTTTAAATACAGAAATGTGGGCCCTCTCAATAGTATAATCAAGAATAATTATGCATACAGATGTGTCCACTTACATCTTTGCTATTTTGCTCACTTTGTCACAACATGCAAAACATGGCTAAGCTGTTTTTTAGTAGAGAGTGGATGGATTTTAACATTTTTGTTTGCCATAATAGAATATGTAAAGTAACATAATAAAGAAGCAAATTAAGAAAAATCACAAGGCATGGCTAAATCTCTGAGTCTATGGTATGCAAACCCGTGCCATACATGGCGGAATATAGCAAAGATGTATGTGGACACATCTCTATATACTCAGTACTTGGTTTGGGCCCCTTTTGCATGAATTACTGCCTCAATGCAGCGTGGCATGGATTCTATCAGTCTGTGGCACTGCTGAGGTGTTATGGAAGACACGGATGCTTAAATAGAGGCCTTCAGCTCTTCTGCATTGTTCGGCCTCATGTCTCTCATCTTTCTCTTGGCAATACCTCATAGATTCTCTATGGGGTTCAGGTCAAGCGAGTTTGCTGGACAATCCAGCACAGTAATCCCACGGTCATTGAACCAAGTTTTGGTACTTTCAGCAGTGTGGGCAGGTGCCAAGTCCTGCTGGAAAATGAAGTCAGCATCTCCATAAAGTTTGTCTGCTGAAGGAAGCATGAAGTGCTCTAAAATGTCCTGGTAGATGGCTGCATTGACTCTGGACTTAATAAAGCACAGTGGACCAACCCCAGTAGATGACATGGCTCTCCAAATCAACACAGACTGTGGAAACTTCACACTGGGCTTTAAGCATCTTGAATTGTGTGCCTCTCCATTCTTCCTCCATACTCTGGTATCTTGTTTTCCAAATAAGATGCAAAATTTGCTCTTATCAGAAAAGAGGACTTTGGACCACTGAGCAACAGACCAGTAATTTTTTTCTTTAGCCCAGGTAAGACGCTGGACTGTACTTATATGGCAGCACCACTAGACTTATACGGCAGTACCACTGGACTGGACTTTTTCAGCAGCACCACTGGACTGGACTTATACGGCAGCATCCCTGGACTTATATTGCAGTACCCTTGGAGTTATATGGCAGCACCACTGGGCTGGACTTATACGGCAGCACCACTGGACTGGACATATACAGCAACACCGCTGCACTTATACGGCACTACCGCTGGACTTATATGGCAGTACCCCTGGACTTATATGGCGGCACCACTGGGCTGGACTTATAAGGCAGTACCCCTGGACTTATTCAGCTTATACGGCGTCACCCCTGGTTTGTACTTATACAGCAGCACTACTGGACTTATATGGCAGCACCACTGGACTTATATGTCACTTCCTCTGGACTTATATTGCAGTACCCCTGGAGTTATACGGCAGTACCGCTGGGCTTTACTTATACGGCAGCACCACTGGACTGGGCTTATACAGCAGCACCACTGGACTGGACTAATACTGCAGGACCACTGGACCTGACTTATACAGAAGTAGCCCTGGACATATACAGCCGTGCATACGGCAGTGCCCCTAGACTAATACGGCAGTACACCTGGACTTATATGGCAGCACCACTGGACTGGACTATTACGACAGCACCCCTGGACTTATTCGGCAGTACCCCGTAACTTATACTGCAGTATCCCTGGACTTATACGGCAGCACCACTTGACTGGACTTATAAGGCAGCACTACTGGACTGGACTTATACAGCAGTACCACTATTCTTATACAGCAGTACCCCTGGACTTATACAGCAGTACTGCTGGACCTATATGGCAGTACCACTGGACTGATACGGCAGTACCCCTGGACTTATACGGCAGCACCACTGGACTGGCATTATATCGCAGTACCTGTGGACTTATACGGCAGTTTCCCTGGACTTATACGACAGCACCACTGGATTTATACGCCAGCAGCACTGTACTGGACTTATATGGCAGTACCACTGGACTTATATGGCAGCACCAATGGACTGGACTAATACGGCAGCACCACTGGACTTATGCGGCAGTACCGATGGACTTATATGGCAGTACCCCTTGATATTTACGGTGGCACCACTGGACTGGTCTTATACAGCAGCACCACTGGACTTATACGACAGCATCACTGGACTTATACGGAAGCACCACTGGTCTGTACTTTTACAGCAGCACTACTAGACTTATATGGCAGCACCACTGAACTGGACTTATACGGCAGTACCCCTGGACTTATATGGCAGAACCAGTGGACTGTACTCGGATGTTTACGGCAGTACCACTGGACATATACGGCAGTACCACTGGACTTATATGGCAGCACCATTGGACTGGACTTATATGGCAGCACCTCTGGACTTATACGGCAGCACCCCTGAACTTATACGGCAGTACTGCTGGACCTATACGGCAGCACCACTGGTCTGTACTTTTACAGCAGCACCACTGGACTTATATGGCAGCACCACTGAACTGGATTTATAAGGCAGTACCACTGGACTTATATGGCAGCACCACCGAACTGGACATATACGGCAGCACCCCTGGACTTATTCGGCAGCACCCCTAGACTTATATGGCAGTACCGCTGGACCTATATGGCAGCACCATTGGACTGGACTTATTCGGGACCATCACTGGACTGGACTTATATGGCAGTACCCCTGGACTTATACGGCAGCACCACTGGACTGGATTTATATGGCAGTACCCCTGAACTTATATGCCAGCATCACTGGACAGGTTTTTTGCGGCAGCACTACTGGACTTATACGGCAGCAACACTGGACTGGATTAATAAAGCAGCACCACTGGAATTATATGGCAGCCCCACTGGACTGGACTTATTTGGCAGTACCCCTGGACTTATACGACAATACGCCTGGAGTTACATGGCAGCACCACTGGGCTGGACTTATACGGCAGCACCACTGGACTTATATGGCAGTATCCCTGCACTTATACAGCAGTACCACTGGACCTACTGTATATGGAAGCACCACTGGACTGGACTTATTCAGCAGCACCACTGGACTTATACGGCAGCACCCCTGCACTTATACGGCTGCACCACTGGTCTGTAGTTATATGGCAGCACTACTGGACTGGACTTATATGGCAGCACCACTGGACTTACACGGGAGCACCACTGGACTGGACTTATATGGCAGTACTGCTGGACCTATATTACAGCACCACTGGACTGGACTTATATGGCAGTACTTTTGCATTTATACAGCAGTACTGCTGGACCTATGTGGCAGTACCCCTGGACTTATATGGCAGCACCCCTGGTCTGGACTTATAGTGCAGTACCCCTGGACTTATACGGCAGCTCCGCTTGACTGGACTTATATGGCAGTACTGTTGGATTTATACGTCAGCACGACTGGACTTATATGGCAGCACCACTGGACTTATACATCAGAACCACTGGATTGTACTTATACAGCAGCACCACTGGACTGGACTTATACGGCAGCACCACTGGACTTATGGCAGCACAGGACACCACCACTGGACTGATGTAGCACAAGACAGCACCACTGGACTGGACTTATACAGCACCACTAGACTTATGGCAGCACAGGACACCACCACTGTGACTGATGCAGCACAAGACAGCACTGGAATGACACAAAAGAGCAGGTTGCTACCCCACTTTCCTGCACAGACACTGAGGAGACATGTCCTCTCGCTACACTCAGCAGGACTGGGCTTCTTATATGGAATCCAAAACCCGCGAGAATCAGACAGCGGGATCATGAAGTTTTGCCTTGTTCTGGTTTCCGATTCTAGCAGGAAAACCCAAGCCGGACTTGGGTCCAGGCTCAGGAAATGATGTTCGGGGAGTTTGGTTCTCAGGGAAAATCACTGTACTGTAGCATTCCATATACAGATACAGCCAAAGTCGCACACAGAATATAGGCATGCAACATATAATTTTAATCAACAGAAGCTGCTTGTGCATCCTAGTCACATAGCAATGCAAATAAGAAGCATTTTCATAAAAAAAGGGGCCCAACATTAGCAGAGCTGGCCGGGAGCTGCCAGCTGACTCACACCAGGTATCTCTTAATGCATGGTGTATTGAGGCAAGATTTATGAGGACACAACTGTATCCAAGAAGAGTGAGTGCTGTGTGTTGGTGGTTGGTTGTGCAATAGTGTTTGGAATATGTGTAAGGCGCATTATGTGTGTCATATATATAAATGCATTAATAATGTGCAGCATATGTGTAAGGGGCACTATGTGTGTCATTATGTGTATAAGGGCATTAATAATATGCGGCATATGTGTAAAGGACATTGGTCCTAATTCAGACCTGATCGCTGTTCTATGCACACGCAAGCAGCGTTTGCAAGCGTGCAAATAGAATGCAAGTGAACCAACACATGCCTGCCACGTACAAGTGCACATAAATGTGCAGCAGTGCACAAAAGAGTTGTGTACCATTCTGCATTACATGGGAGCGATGCGTTCGCAAGGTTACTAATCGCATCACTGGTAACGTGAAGCTTGTCATACAGGTGCGTTGCATTCTCTAGCTTGCAAATGGTGTTTTTTTTTCTAATTTGATAAACCAATTACCCTAAAGAATTGTAAAGTGATTGACCAATTAGTTGATCAAACACTGCAAAATGATGAGTTTGACTACCTAATTCTGCAACAAACATACTTTTTGCTCAAAATATGTTTGTTGCCGTATTTGCATAATACACTTTAATAGTATTGTAACTAGAGATGTGCACCGGAAATTTTTCGGGTTTTGGTTTTGGATTCGGTTCCGCGGCCGTGTTTTGGATTCGGACGCGTTTTGTCAAAATCTCCCTGAAAATTTTTTTGTCGTATTCGGGTGTGTTTTGGATTCGGGTGTTATTTTTTCAAAAAAAAACTCAAAAACAGCTTTAATCATAGAATTTGGGGGTCATTTTGATCCCATAGTATTAATAACCTCAATAACCATAATTTTCACTCATTTCCAGTCTATTCTGAACACCTCACACCTCACAATATTATTTTTAGTCCTAAAAATTTGCACCGAGGTTGCTGGATGACTAAGCTAAGTGACCCAAGTGGCCGGCACAAACACCTGGCCCATCTAGGAGTGGCACTGCAGTGTCAGACAGGATGGAACTCAAAAAAATTGGCCCCAAACATCACATGATCAAAGATAAATAAATAAAAAGAGGTGCAAGATGGAATTGTCCTTGGGCCCTCCCACCCACCCTTATGTTGTATAAACAGGACATGCACACTATAACAAACCCATCATTTCAGCGACAGGGTCTGCCACACGAAACCAAAAAAGAAGCAATCAATCTCTCCTTGCACAAACTGGCTCTACAGAGGCAAGATGTTGACCTCATCCTCATCCTCCGATTCCTCACCCCTTTCACTGTGTACATCCCCCTCCTCACAGAGTATTAACTCGTCCCCACTGGAATCCACCATCACAGGTCCCTGTGTACTTTGTGGAGGCAAATGCTGGTAAATGTCTCCACGGAGGAATTGATTATAATTCATTTTGATGAACATCACCTTCTCCACATTTTCTGGAAGTAACCTCGTACTCCGATCGCTGACAAGGTGAGTGGCTGCACTAAACACTCTTTCGGAGTACACACTGGATGGGGGGGTAACCTAGGTAAAATAAAAACAGTTTGTGCAAGGGCCTCCAAATTGCCTCTTTTTCCTGCCAGTATATGTACGGACTGTCTGACGTGCCTACTTGGATGCTGTCACTCATATAATCCTCCACCATTCTTTCAATGGTGACAGAATTATATGCAGTGACAGTAGACGACATGTCAGTAATAGTTGGCAGGTCCTTCAGTCCGGAACAGATGTCAGTTTTCGCTCCTGACTGCCCTGCATCACCGCCAGAGGGTAGTTTTGGAAATGTGATCCTTTTCCTGGCAGCTCCAGTGGTGAGAGAAAATGAGGGAGGAGCTGTTGGCGGGTCACGTTCCGCTTGACTTGACAAGTGTCTCAAAAGCAGGTCTTTGAACATCTGCAGACTTGTGTCTGCCGGAAAGAGAGATACAATGTAGGCTTTAAACCTAGGATCGAGCACGGTGGCCAAAATGTAGTGCTCTGATTTCAACAGATTGACCACCCGTGAATCCTGGTTAAGCAAATTAAGGGCTCCATCCACAAGTCCCACATGCCTAGCGGAATCGCTCTGTTTTAGCTCCTCCATCAATCTCTCCAGCTGCTTCTGCAAAAGCCTGATGAGGGGAATGACCTGACTCAGGCTGGCAGTGTCTGAACGGACTTCAAGTGTGGCAAGTTCAAAAGGTTGCAGAACCTTGCACAATGTTGAAATTATTCTCCACTGCGCTTGAGTCAGGTGCATTCCCCCTCCTTTGCCTATATCGTAGGCAGATGTATAGGCTTGAATGGCCTTTTGCTGCTCCTCCATCCTCTGAAGCATATAGAGGGTTGAATTCCACCTCGTTACCACCTCTTGCTTCAGCTGATGGTGGGGCAGGTTCAGGAGTGTTTGCTGGTGCTCCAGTCTTCGGCATGCGGTGGCTGAATGCCGAAAGTGGCCCGCAATTCTTCCGGCCACCGACAGCATCTCTTGCATGCCCCTGTCGTTTTTAAAAAAAATTCTACACCACCAAATTCATTGTATGTGCAAAACATGGGACGTTCTGGAATTTGCCCACGTGTAATGCACGCACAATATTGGTGGCATTGTCTGATGTCACAAATCCCCAGGAGAGTCCAATTGGGGTAAGCCAATCTGCGATGATGTTCCTCAGTTTCCGTAAGAGGTTGTCAGCTGTGTGCCTCTTATGGAAAGCGGTGATACAAAGCGTAGCCTGCCTAGGAACGAGTTGGCATTTGCGAGATGCTGCTACTGGTGCCGTCGCTGCTGTTGTTTCTGCGGGAGGCAAAACATCTACCCAGTGGGCTGTCACAGTCATATAGTCCTGAGTCTGCCCTGCTCCACTTGTCCACATGTCCGTGGTTAAGTGGACATTGGGTACAACTGCATTTTTTAGGACACTGGTGACTCTTTTTCTGAGGTCTGTGTACATTCTCGGTATCGCCTGCCTAGAGAAGTGGAACCTAGATGGCATTTAGTACCGGGGACACACTACCTCAAGAAATTCTCTAAGTCCCTGTGAACTAACGGCGGATACCAGACGCACGTCTAACATCAACACAGCTGCCAAGGCCTGAGTTATCCGCTTTGCAACAGGATGACTGCTGTGATATTTCATCTTCCTAGCAAAGGACTGTTGGACAGTCAGTTGCTTACTGGAAGTAGTACAAGTGGTCTTCCGACTTCCCCTCTGGGATGACGATCGACTCCCAGCAGCAACAACAGCAGCGCCAGCAGCAGTAGGAGTTACACTCAAGGATCCATCGGAGGAATCCCAGTCAGGAAAGGACTCGTCTAACTTGCCAGTGACATGGCCTGCAGGATATTGGCATTCCTGTCTAAGGAGGAAATTGACACTGAGGGAGTTGGTGGTGAGGTTTGCACTGGGAGCTTGGGTACAAGAGGAAGAAGGGATTTAGTTGTCAGTGGACTGCTTCCGCTGTCACCCAAAGTTTTTGAACTTGTCAATGACTTCTGATGAATGCGCTCCAGGTGACGTATACGGAAGGATGTTCCTAGGTGGTTAACGTCCTTACCCCTACTTATTACAGCTTGACAAAGGCAACACAGGGCTTGACACCTGTTGTCTGCATTTCTGTTAAAATAATTCCACACCGAAGAGGTGATTTTTTTTTTTGTATTTTGACCAGGCATGTCAATGGCCATATTCATCCCACGGACAACAGGTGTCTCCCCGGGTGCCTGACTTAAACAAACCACCTCACCATCAGAATCCTCCTCGTCAATTTCCTCCTCAGCGCCAGCAACACCCACATCCTCATCCTGGTGTACTTCAACAGTGACATCTTCAATTTGAATATCAGGAACTGGACTGTGGGTGCTCCTTCCAGCACTTGCAGGGGGCGTGCAAATGGTAGAAGGAGCCACCTCTTCCCGTCCAGTGTTGGGAAGGTCAGGCATCGCAACTGACACAATTGGACTCTCCTTGGGGATTTGTGATTTAGAAGAACGCACAGTTCTTTGCTGTGCTCTTGCCAGCTTAAGTCTTTTCATTTTTCTAGCGGGAGGATGAGTGCTTCCATCCTCATGTGAAGCTGAACCACTAGCCATGAACATAGGCCAGGTCCTCAGCCGTTCCTTGCCACTTCATGTCGTAAATGGCATATTGGCAAGTTTACGCTTCTCCTCAGACACTTTTAATTTAGATTTTTTGGTCATTTTACTGAACTTTTGTTTTTTGGATTTTACATGCTCTCTACTATGACATTGGGCATCGGCTTTGGCAGATGACGTTGATGGCATTGAATCATCTCTGCCATGACTAGTGGCAGCAGCTTCAGCACTAGGTGGAAGTGGATCTTGATCTTTCCCTATTTTACCCTCCAAATTTTTGTTCTCCATTTTTTAATGTGTGGAATTATATGCCAGTAATATATCAATAGCAAGGGCCTACTGTACTGTACTACTATATATATACTGGTGGTCCCCAAAATACTGCACTGTACTACTATACTGCTCACAAACAATGCAGCACAGATATGGATACTTGAAGTGACACGGAGCTGCAAGATACAGCAATGGCCTACTGTACTGTACTACTATATATATACTGGTGGTCCCCAAAATGCTGCATTGTACTACTATACTGCTCACAAACAATGCAGCACAGATATGGATACTTGAAGTGACACGGAGCTGCAAGATACAGCAATGGCCTACTGTACTGTACTACTATATATATACTGATATATACTGGTGGTACCCAAAATGCTGCACTGTACTACTATACTGCTCGCAAACAATGCAGCACAGATATGGATACTTGAAGTGACACGGAGCAGCTAGATACAGCCATGGCCTACTGTACTGTACTACTATATATATACACTGGTGGTCCCCAAAATGCTGCACTGTACTACTATACGGCTCACAAACAATGCAGCACAGATATGGATACTTGAAGTGACACGGAGCTGCAAAATACAGCAATGGCCTACTGTACTGTACTACTATATATATCTGGTGGTCATCAAAATGCTGCACTGTACTACTATATAGTATACTGGTCACACAACAATGCAGCAGATATTGAGCACTGATCATCAGGATACTGTCTAGAATGGAGTCTGACACGGAGCTGCAAGATACAGCAATGGCCTACTGTACTGTACTACTATAATACTGGTGGTCACCACAATGCAGCATACTGAGCACAGATATTTGCAGCATACAGAGCAAAGATATTGAGCTTTTCAGGCAGAGAACATAGCCACGTCCTCTCCGCTCAATCTCCAATGCGTGAGTGAAAATGGCGGCGACGCGCGGCTCTTTATATGGAATACGAATCTAGCGAGAATCCAACAGTGGGATGATGACGTTCGGCCTCGTTCGTGTTGACCGAGCAAGGCGGGAAGATCCGAGGCTGCCTCGGACCCATGAAAAACACGTGAAGTCTGGGGGGGTTCGGATCTCGACTAACCGAACCCGCTCATCTCTAATTGTAACTAAACTATTTTAACATGTAATATGTAGTTTGTTAAAATAGTGTTGTGATTAATCCATAAAGAAAAAGAAAGGATACATAAATTAAATTTAGGAAAAAGATAAATAGACATATATTGAAGAACCAGAGTATAGAAAAAAGATATAAAAAAAACACATAATAATGTATAATTTACTGTTTAATAAAGATGCCACACAGTATTTTAGTTTTTATCACTTTACTTAACTTTTAGAATATTAATCAAAAATGTAAAACAACAACAACAAATTTTCAACATTCACCAGCAGACACTGGATATTGGCCCGCATGGCCAGGAGCTCCCTCCTAATGGCCTGGTCTCAATCTCAACCTCACGATCTGTAATAAGTGTGGAATAATGTGACAATTAAAATTTTAAAACCTAAAAACATATGTAAATAATCATCATGACAATCCATTAAGAATGCCACATGCATGATTATGCGCTTTACATATGCTAATGATTAATAACATATTTACATTTACACACATCTTCAAACAATTATTAGCATACATATGTGATAAATAAATATATAACACTCCCCTTATATAGTCAAAACACCCAAAACACATCTACACTATGCATCGGTCATGTTAACTGGTCAGTAGTTCTCAAACACAATTTCTGGAGTTTGTTTGCCCACTACACATCATAGGAAGGTCCAGTAAAATTAGTTAATCAGACAAGCCTTTAAGATGCACCTACCAAAACATGACTTCATAAATCCCTAAAATAAATTAAATTCAATTACATAATAAATGTGTTTGCATTGTTATTGGTGCGCTATGATGGTCCTGGAATTACTTCCTACCATTGTTTTGAAATCTGAAAACCATATACTTTGTCTTTTTGGACACAGGGTCATCCTACCTGTACGTCTGTTAAGACAAATTGTTGTTGTTGTTGTTGTTTTTTTTTTTTCAAATAATCTGTTGCAGTACATGTGTCTTTACCCTGTGTCCCTCCAGCTGCTGTGGAACTACACATCCAAGCATGGCCTGCCTCAGTGATAGCATGCCTAAATAACCAAACTGTTGCAGAGAATGCTGGGATATGTTTTTTTCCCCACAACAGCTGCAGGGACACAGGTTGAAGACACATGATGTTGTCTCTAAATTTTTACAATTGTTTTTAATAAAAACAAATATTTAACAAAAAAAATGCTTACTGTCCACCAACGCCAGCCACTCATCTTCTTCTCCTTCTGGGGCATCTGGGGCCACAGCTGCCCACTCAGCCTCCTCATCAGACGAGGGGGTGGGAGATTGGATGGGGGTTTGATGGGGGGATGGGTCTTGAGGGGGTGAGGGACTTTGCTGAGGGGTGGGTGTCCTCATATGCTGCCTCCTTCGAGCTCTGCCTAAGGAGAGAGGGACACATTGTTAAATGTTTCTAAGTAAACATTTGGAATCCTACAATACGTAATTAGCTACTCGATAATGCACAATTTAAAATGTTATTTTTTAGAAATTTGACAGTGACTTTTTTTTTGCTTTTTATTAAGTACATTTTTACAAATGTCAACATCTTAAAAATAGCAAACAAAATATAAAGAGAGCATAAGTCAAATTCACTGTTCTGTATGTGTGCCTTGTATGTTTATTATTTTGAAAACAGAGGAAATGACATATGAAAAAACAAACCACACACACACACTGTATAACTGCATACAAACATCTATGCCCTCAGAAATACATTATCACTATCTACAAACAACATAATATACACACGCTTATGTTTACAATTATCACTATGCAATTATCTTTTATCAAACACAATGTTGCAAACACAAATGTCAAGGTATGAATTACTGACTATCTATTACTTACTAGCTGCGCCAGCAACCGCGGCTGACGGCGGCGTAGGTCGGACCACCGCCACTCAAGTTGCACTATGGTCCACCTTGTGCGGACCCTCGCCTGTAGTTTTCTGCAGACCTCTGCGTAGACCGCACGCTTACAGGCGTTACTGACATAAGAGCCCGTGCGGCCTACGTGGCAGTCCATTGTTGCTGTGAGGAGCTACAGCTCCCTTAATGAAAAAGTGGTAGCTCGCATGGTGCCAATGGCGTTTTCCGCATTGTTGGTGATATTTATATGGTCTGCCTGCTGTTGATTGGTTGACAGCTATAATGTTCATAATTACAGATTTTGTTTGTATGAATGCCAGTTGGCAGGATGATCCGTTTTGTCAGTTGCGAACGCAATTGCGAGTGTATGCTACTGTAAGTGGAGATTTTGAAAGTAAACTTACCAAAAATCTTTGCTCTTCTCTCAACTAAACATTGCTTGATTGTTGCATTAGGTTTTTTTTTTTAATGAAATTTAAAAAATAAATAAAATAAACATCACTTAAGACACATGAATGCATGACAAAAATAACAACATATATGCAGCAGCATTAATTTTAAAATACCAAAAAAATGTGTAATGTGTCTAAAAACACATAACCTCAATGTTAATGTAGACAATATATATGTTGACAACACAACACTACTGGTGTTCATTAACTAATTACATGCTTATTTTGTATGTGAAAACCATTACAATTTATTAAATTATGCTCCGTCACTAACATTTTTACTTTTGTAAAATATAAAATAAAATGCAGTACCAAACAAAATCTGCATAATTTTTTTTTATTACAGTAACTAAATATGTTATCCCTTTATTTAATATGTATTTTAAAACACCAATAAACACTAGTCTGATGTGTTCATAACGCAAACATACCTGAAATATTGTTCGACTATACAGGCCCTAAGGGCATGCCCCCGCTGGGACACCGAGCCCCACCTCCATGTCCAGCCAACCCCTGGCTCCTCATCCTCTGGGGCCAATAAGTCATTTTGAGGCAGCTCCACATGCCTCCTTACAGCAATATTGTGGAGGATTGCACACAGGACCATGATTTTGCTTACCATTTCCGGTGAATACATGAGGTTACCCCAATTGTGCGCTCCACCAGCTGTCTAGTGGCTGTGAGGGCGGAATTAAATGCCGATTGTGGTCCTGGTGTTGGTCTACTGTAAGGAGTCATGAGCCAGGGGGAGCAAGGATATCCACGATCTCATTCAAAAACACAATCCAATAATAAGGCAAAATTATGGACAACAATTACAAAGCAAATAAACTTAACCTTTAATACATGATGAGGCTCAAACTAATCCAATATCTACATGTCTTGTTCTTTCAACAAACTTAATTTTTGGCATATACCTGATTGCCAAATCACATGGGAATCATGGGCACTTCCTGGGTACCGGGCATTCCGGGAAAGGATCTGGAGGGATGGGCCACAATCAACCATCACCTTCAAAGAGTGGAACATTTTTCTGTTCCTAAAGATTTCTTCATTATGCGCTGGTGCCACAAGTGGAACGTGTGTCCCCTCCACTACCACAACAACATGTGGGAAGCGACTCCCTTCACGGAATTTCTGCTTCACCACAGCTAGGGACTCCACATCCAATGACGATGGAATACAAGGAAAGGCTTGAAAGACTAGGCATGTTTACATTGGAAAAGCGGAGACTAAGAGGGGATATGATCAACATCTACAAATATATAAGGGGACAATACACAGAGCTTGCGCGGGACCTGTTTTTGGTTAGATCAACACAGAGGACTCGTGGACACTCGCTCAGGTTAGAGGAGAAAGGCTTTTTCATGGTAAGGACAATACGTGTTTGGAATTCCCTGCCTGAGGGAGTTGTAATGACGGAATCTGTCAACACCTTTAAGAATGGGTTAGATAAATTCCTAATGGATAAGGATATCCAGGGGTATGGTGCATAGTCATGCATTATAGTTACTATAAATAGGGATAAAATGCAACGGCTGACAGCAGCATCAGTCAGAAATTTTAGTCAAATCATCATGCATAGGAGACCACAAATAGGTTGAACTCGATGGACAATTGTCTTTTTTCAACCTCAGATACTATGTTACTGTGTTACTAATGGCATTGTTATGAACTGCTTAGTTCTTTTTAGGAATGAAGCTATGATGAACCTCAGGATCCTTGAGAATGCTACCTGGGAGACGCCTACCAGGACACCAACTATATGCTGGCAGGACCCTGAGGCACACAAATGTAAGACAGCAATGAATTGTGTCAGTGGTGGAACTGATGTAGGATGCTGAATTGTACTCTCTAGATCACTCTCTATTATTGAGAGAGTTTCTAGGATGACATGAGGGGGCACCACTTCATCAACTGGCATTCTAAAAATGGTGACACGGGTAAGAAAGTTACTAGGACTTGCACTCCTCCGTAGCCTTCGAGGATGAGGGGCAGGTTGGGGTTGGCCATATAAGGCATTCAGGTATGCTGCCGCAACCATCTGAAAGACAAATTTAACTGAGTGTAAAATCATAATCCAGTGATTGTTCCCAAACATTGTTCATAAACTATTTAAAAGTAGAATAACCACTTACAGATGTGCGATAATCCATATTAAAATTTATCAAAATCTAAAACACCAGGAGGAAAGGGACATTATTAAAATTTGTTTAGAAAAAAATAAAAACTATTAAGCAAAATAACACAACACAGCACAAAAACACAATGAGTATGCATATACTTACCAGACAAAGCAACCACAAATAAACAACATCAAGATTCAGGAAAACAAGGCTACTTAGGCTAAAAAATACAACACAATTAACTCTGCCTTGAGAAGAAAAGAGAAAGAAACACAGAAACATAGAAACATAGAATTTGACGGCAGATAAGAACCACTTGGCCCATCAAGTCTGCCCCTTTTTTTTATCCTTTAGGCAAACTCAACCCTACTAATACTATTTAAGCATGTTCTAGCCATCCGTGGTTGTGGGTGTATGGAGTTGTGCTAAATCCATACACCCACAAACCACGGATGGCTAGAACATGCTTAAATAGTATAAGCAATCAAAGCAAATGTACCAATTGTGTATGCATCACCTGTGCTAGTTTCCACTAAGCATGCATACGCAGGTATAAACATCCCCCCTGGACCATATGCACATACTACCGGCATCATGGAGCGTAACCTAGCTAATGAATACTGGAAAATGTGTGCAGAGCATGCAGCATTATAGAAAAAATAAGAAACAATTGAAAAAAAAAGACTACAGAAGATGGTACAGGAACAAGAAGCCGGCTGGGAGGAGACAGGAGCAGAAGCCAGTAGTGAAGTACCCCCATCTACTGGTCAACAAACACAACAAGACGCTGGTTCCTTGGTTGAGGAAGATGTGGGCCAAACTGAGGAAGATTCTGGCCCAACTGACTCCAGAGTGCCATTAGAGAAGTTAGGGGTGTCTCCAGGTAAGCTGGCTCTCAGATGCTGTAGGAGTTATTATCATGTGGCCTTACACTGGGCATTCAGACCCAGACATATATGTAATTATTTATGGGGTGGGTGTGGAGTGCGGTGGCCCCTATGTCGGTATAGCTGGGCGGCTTCAGGTTGACACACCCTAACACTTTATTAACACTTCTGATTTTCCCTATCACTTTGTATATATTTTTGTATTATTTTAATCACACTTCACTTACATAGCACTTATGTGCTTCTTATTAACCCTTATTAACTTTCACCTGTGTGCTGACCTAGGGTAGCCGACCTGTGCAGACGTGATGGGGTTCTGCACACTGGACCCATACCTAGTATTAGGGACCCCCAGTGACGGAGATGCCTTGCCGATTGGCCTGGGGGCTTAACCCTATATCTGCAGATATACGCAACTAAGATCTCCGTATTATCTGATTATTATGTAGTATTATTTTTCACTCAGTGTGCATTAGGGAACACAAATTGTTTTTTTCTTACACATAATTAACCTTCCCTTTTAGCACCTGAGTGATATCCCAATGTGATTGAGCAGCTTGCCAATATATGTTCAACTACACAAACGCAACAATCCGGCCTACAAAGTTAAGAGGAAGGTGGAACTAGTTCTCAGGCTACTGCATCGCAGGCAATGACACAAAAGAGAAAACATCAACCACCATTTACCAAGGGGGTGTTGGCCATTCGTGTCCCACAACCCATTGAGAAGATTAATTTTGATAATAAAAACATTGGCGCTGGGACCAAGGATCGTATCTGGAGTGAGATCACAGATGCTGTGAATGCGGTGGGACCAATTGTCCGTACACCCCAAGAAGTGAGGAGACGGTAAGTACATACTGAGGTACACTCGTAAACTCGATTGTCTGCATTTACTAAGATGGAAGCTTGATTTCAGATGTAATGTTACCTATAGCAACCAAGACTATCACATAAGTAACCTTCTAGAAGGTGCTAGATAAATGATGAGCTTAATGTTTGTTTGGTATGTTTCTACTTCTATCTTGAAGTTCAATTTACATATTACAATATTTTCAGCTATGTATGTGTACAAGTAGAAGTTGCCAAAGTAATGTAGGATGTGATATTTGTGACTGCTTTATGTATACAAGTGAAACAAAAGCTAAAAATTGGAAAAAAAATGTACTAAGGTTTAGAGATGAGCGGGTTCGGTTTCTCTGAATCCGAACCCGCCCGAACTTCATGGTTTTTTTCACGGGTCCGAGCAGACTCGGATCCTCCCGCCTTGCTCGGTTAACCCGAGCGCGCCCGAACGTCATCATGACGCTGTCGGATTCTCGCGAGACTCGGATTCTATATAAGGAGCCGCGCGTCGCCACCATTTTCACACGTGCATTGAGATTGATAGGGAGAGGACGTGGCTGGCGTCCTCTCCATTTAGATTATAACAGAGAGAGATTTACTGGAGCTTAGGACTAGGAGGAGTACTGTAGAAGTGTAGAGAGTGCAGAGAGTTTACTAGTGAGTGACCACCAGACAGTGCAGTTTATTTAATATATCCGTTCTCTGCCTGAAAAAAGCGATACACACAGTGACTCAGTCACATACCATATCTGTGTGCACTGCTCAGGCTCAGCCCAGTGTGCTGCATCATCTATATATATTATATATCTGTCTGACTGCTCAGCTCACACAGCTTATAATTGTGGGGGAGACTGGGGAGCACTGCAGTGCCAGTTATAGGTTATAGCAGGAGCCAGGAGTACATAATATTATATAGTGAGTGACCACCAGACAGTGCAGTTTATTTAATATATCCGTTCTCTGCCTGAAAAAAGCGATACACACAGTGACTCAGTCACATACCATATCTGTGTGCACTGCTCAGGCTCAGCCCAGTGTGCTGCATCATCTATATATATTATATATCTGTCTGACTGCTCAGCTCACACAGCTTATAATTGTGGGGGAGACTGGGGAGCACTGCAGTGCCAGTTATAGGTTATAGCAGGAGCCAGGAGTACATAATATTATATTAAAATTAAACAGTGCACACTTTTGCTGCAGGAGTGCCACTGCCAGTGTGACTGACCAGTGACCTGACCACACTGACCACCAGTATAGTTAGTAGTATACTTATATTGTGATTGCCTGAAAAAGTTAAACACTCGTCGTGTGACTTCACTTGTGTGTTGTTGTTTTTTTTATTCTATAAAAATAAAACTCATTCTGCTGACAGACAGTGTCCAGCAGGTCCGTCATTATATAATATATAATATATACCTGTCCGGCTGCAGTAGTGATATATATTTTTTATATCATTTATCATCCAGTCGCAGCAGACACAGTACGGTAGTTCACGGCTGTGGCTACCTCTGTGTCTGCACTCGGCAGGCAGTCCGTCCATAATTGTATACCACCTAACCGTGGTTTTTTTTTCTTCTTTATACATACATACTACTACGACATCTCTTTATCAACCAGTCTATATTAGCAGCAGACACAGTACAGTACGGTAGTTCACGGCTGTGGCTACCTCTGTGTCTGCACTCGGCAGGCAGTCCGTCCATAATTGTATACCACCTAACCGTGGTTTTTTTTTCTTTCTTCTTTATACATACATAGTTACATAGACATCTCTTTATCAACCAGTCTATATTAGCAGCAGACACAGTACAGTACGGTAGTTCACGGCTGTGGCTACCTCTGTGTCTGCACTCGGCAGGCAGTCCGTCCATAATTGTATACCACCTAACCGTGGTTTTTTTTTCTTTCTTCTTTATACATACATAGTTACATAGACATCTCTTTATCAACCAGTCTATATTAGCAGCAGACACAGTACAGTACGGTAGTTCACGGCTGTGGCTACCTCTGTGTCTGCACTCGGCAGGCAGTCCGTCCATAATTGTATACCACCTAACCGTGGTTTTTTTTTCTTTCTTCTTTATACATACATAGTTACATAGACATCTCTTTATCAACCAGTCTATATTAGCAGCAGACACAGTACAGTACGGTAGTTCACGGCTGTGGCTACCTCTGTGTCTGCACTCGGCAGGCAGTCCATAATTGTATACTAGTATCCATCTCCATTGTTTACCTGAGGTGCCTTTTAGTTGTGCCTATTAAAATATGGAGAACAAAAATGTTGAGGTTCCAAAATTAGGGAAAGATCAAGATCCACTTCCACCTCGTGCTGAAGCTGCTGCCACTAGTCATGGCCGAGACGATGAAATGCCAGCAACGTCGTCTGCCAAGGCCGATGCCCAATGTCATAGTACAGAGCATGTCAAATCCAAAACACCAAATATCAGAAAAAAAAGGACTCCAAAACCTAAAATAAAATTGTCGGAGGAGAAGCGTAAACTTGCCAATATGCCATTTACGACACGGAGTGGCAAGGAACGGCTGAGGCCCTGGCCTATGTTCATGGCTAGTGGTTCAGCTTCACATGAGGATGGAAGCACTAAGCCTCTCGCTAGAAAAATGAAAAGACTCAAGCTGGCAAAAGCAGCACAGCAAAGAACTGTGCATTCTTCGAAATCCCAAATCCACAAGGAGAGTCCAATTGTGTCGGTTGCGATGCCTGACCTTCCCAACACTGGACGTGAAGAGCATGCGCCTTCCACCATTTGCACGCCCCCTGCAAGTGCTGGAAGGAGCACCCGCAGTCCAGTTCCTGATAGTCAGATTGAAGATGTCAGTGTTGAAGTACACCAGGATGAGGAGGATATGGGTGTTGCTGGCGCTGGGGAGGAAATTGACCAGGAGGATTCTGATGGTGAGGTGGTTTGTTTAAGTCAGGCACCCGGGGAGACACCTGTTGTCCGTGGGAGGAATATGGCCGTTGACATGCCAGGTGAAAATACCAAAAAAATCAGCTCTTCGGTGTGGAGGTATTTCAACAGAAATGCGGACAACAGGTGTCAAGCCGTGTGTTCCCTTTGTCAAGCTGTAATAAGTAGGGGTAAGGACGTTAACCACCTCGGAACATCCTCCCTTATACGTCACCTGCAGCGCATTCATAATAAGTCAGTGACAAGTTCAAAAACTTTGGGTGACAGCGGAAGCAGTCCACTGACCAGTAAATCCCTTCCTCTTGTAACCAAGCTCACGCAAACCACCCCACCAACTCCCTCAGTGTCAATTTCCTCCTTCCCCAGGAATGCCAATAGTCCTGCAGGCCATGTCACTGGCAATTCTGACGATTCCTCTCCTGCCTGGGATTCCTCCGATGCATCCTTGCGTGTAGCGCCTACTGCTGCTGGCGCTGCTGTTGTTGCTGCTGGGAGTCGATGGTCATCCCAGAGGGGAAGTCGTAAGCCCACTTGTACTACTTCCAGTAAGCAATTGACTGTTCAACAGTCCTTTGCGAGGAAGATGAAATATCACAGCAGTCATCCTGCTGCAAAGCGGATAACTGAGGCCTTGACAACTATGTTGGTGTTAGACGTGCGTCCGGTATCCGCCGTTAGTTCACAGGGAACTAGACAATTTATTGAGGCAGTGTGCCCCCGTTACCAAATACCATCTAGGTTCCACTTCTCTAGGCAGGCGATACCGAGAATGTACACGGACGTCAGAAAAAGACTCACCAGTGTCCTAAAAAATGCAGTTGTACCCAATGTCCACTTAACCACGGACATGTGGACAAGTGGAGCAGGGCAGGGTCAGGACTATATGACTGTGACAGCCCACTGGGTAGATGTATGGACTCCCGCCGCAAGAACAGCAGCGGCGGCACCAGTAGCAGCATCTCGCAAACGCCAACTCTTTCCTAGGCAGGCTACGCTTTGTATCACCGCTTTCCAGAATACGCACACAGCTGAAAACCTCTTACGGCAACTGAGGAAGATCATCGCGGAATGGCTTACCCCAATTGGACTCTCCTGTGGATTTGTGGCATCGGACAACGCCAGCAATATTGTGTGTGCATTAAATATGGGCAAATTCCAGCACGTCCCATGTTTTGCACATACCTTGAATTTGGTGGTGCAGAATTTTTTAAAAAACGACAGGGGCGTGCAAGAGATGCTGTCGGTGGCCAGAAGAATTGCGGGACACTTTCGGCGTACAGGCACCACGTACAGAAGACTGGAGCACCACCAAAAACTACTGAACCTGCACTGCCATCATCTGAAGCAAGAAGTGGTAACGAGGTGGAATTCAACCCTCTACATGCTTCAGAGGTTGGAGGAGCAGCAAAAGGCCATTCAAGCCTATACAATTGAGCACGATATAGTAGGTGGAATGCACCTGTCTCAAGCGCAGTGGAGAATGATTTCAACGTTGTGCAAGGTTCTGATGCCCTTTGAACTTGCCACACGTGAAGTCAGTTCAGACACTGCCAGCCTGAGTCAGGTCATTCCCCTCATCAGGCTTTTGCAGAAGAAGCTGGAGACATTGAAGGAGGAGCTAACACGGAGCGATTCCGCTAGGCATGTGGGACTTGTGGATGGAGCCCTTAATTCGCTTAACAAGGATTCACGGGTGGTCAATCTGTTGAAATCAGAGCACTACATTTTGGCCACCGTGCTCGATCCTAGATTTAAAGCCTACCTTGGATCTCTCTTTCCGGCAGACACAAGTCTGCTGGGGTTGAAAGACCTGCTGGTGACAAAATTGTCAAGTCAAGCGGAACGCGACCTGTCAACATCTCCTCCTTCACATTCTCCCGCAACTGGGGGTGCGAGGAAAAGGCTCAGAATTCCGAGCCCACCCGCTGGCGGTGATGCAGGGCAGTCTGGAGCGACTGCTGATGCTGACATCTGGTCCGGACTGAAGGACCTGACAACGATTACGGACATGTCGTCTACTGTCACTGCATATGATTCTCTCAACATTGATAGAATGGTGGAGGATTATATGAGTGACCGCATCCAAGTAGGCACGTCACACAGTCCGTACTTATACTGGCAGGAAAAAGAGGCAATTTGGAGGCCCTTGCACAAACTGGCTTTATTCTACCTAAGTTGCCCTCCCACAAGTGTGTACTCCGAAAGAGTGTTTAGTGCCGCCGCTCACCTTGTCAGCAATCGGCGTACGAGGTTACATCCAGAAAATGTGGAGAAGATGATGTTCATTAAAATGAATTATAATCAATTCCTCCGCGGAGACATTGACCAGCAGCAATTGCCTCCACAAAGTACACAGGGAGCTGAGATGGTGGATTCCAGTGGGGACGAATTGATAATCTGTGAGGAGGGGGATGTACACGGTGATATATCGGAGGGTGATGATGAGGTGGACATCTTGCCTCTGTAGAGCCAGTTTGTGCAAGGAGAGATTAATTGCTTCTTTTTTGGGGGGGGTCCAAACCAACCCGTCATATCAGTCACAGTCGTGTGGCAGACCCTGTCACTGAAATGATGGGTTGGTTAAAGTGTGCATGTCCTGTTTTGTTTATACAACATAAGGGTGGGTGGGAGGGCCCAAGGACAATTCCATCTTGCACCTCTTTTTTCTTTTCTTTTTCTTTGCATCATGTGCTGATTGGGGAGGGTTTTTTGGAAGGGACATCCTGCGTGACACTGCAGTGCCACTCCTAAATGGGCCCGGTGTTTGTGTCGGCCACTAGGGTCTCTAATCTTACTCACACAGTCAGCTACCTCATTGCGCCTCTTTTTTTCTTTGCATCATGTGCTGTTTGGGGAGGGTTTTTTGGAAGGGACATCCTGCGTGACACTGCAGTGCCACTCCTAGATGGGCCCGGTGTTTGTGTCGGCCACTAGGGTCGCTAATCTTACTCACACAGCTACCTCATTGCGCCTCTTTTTTTCTTTGCGTCATGTGCTGTTTGGGGAGGGTTTTTTGGAAGGGACATCCTGCGTGACACTGCAGTGCCACTCCTAGATGGGCCCGGTGTTTGTGTCGGCCACTAGGGTCGCTAATCTTACTCACACAGCTACCTCATTGCGCCTCTTTTTTTCTTTGCGTCATGTGCTGTTTGGGGAGGGTTTTTTGGAAGGGCCATCCTGCGTGACACTGCAGTGCCACTCCTAGATGGGCCCGGTGTTTGTGTCGGCCACTAGGGTCGCTAATCTTACTCACACAGCTACCTCATTGCGCCTCTTTTTTTCTTTGCGTCATGTGCTGTTTGGGGAGGGTTTTTTGGAAGGGACATCCTGCGTGACACTGCAGTGCCACTCCTAGATGGGCCCGGTGTTTGTGTCGGCCACTAGGGTCGCTTATCTTACTCACACAGCGACCTCGGTGCAAATTTTAGGACTAAAAATAATATTGTGAGGTGTGAGGTATTCAGAATAGACTGAAAATGAGTGTAAATTATGGTTTTTGAGGTTAATAATACTTTGGGATCAAAATGACCCCCAAATTCTATGATTTAAGCTGTTTTTTAGTGTTTTTTGAAAAAAACACCCGAATCCAAAACACACCCGAATCCGACAAAAAAAATTCGGTGAGGTTTTGCCAAAACGCGTTCGAACCCAAAACACGGCCGCGGAACCGAACCCAAAACCAAAACACAAAACCCGAAAAATTTCAGTTTTTTCACCTTTCCCCTAACCACAAAAACATTTGTAGTTGGGATGACTTCAAATCCTGGCTGAAATTGAAATAGTCTGCACAGTGTAAAGCTTAGATGGCAACAGGGGGAGCTACACTCCCGGAGACTTTCAAATTTAAGGACTTGGAGGTGCAAGCCATCGATGGTCTGTGTGTCATATGAAGAGGCGGCAGGTGTGTCCGAAATGGACACCGACACACCTGCCCTTGAATGTCCACATACATTGGAAAGTAAATGTTTTTTTGAAATAGTTGTAGACTTTAAAAACGTTAAAAATGTGGGTTCCTAATTTTTTTTTTTACTTTTGTCTCCTTTTCCAAACACAGCACAGAAGGCGCAGCTCACTGAGGCTGAGGAGGGGGGAAGCAATGACAGCTCCATTGTGGGGCCAGCAAGCCCACCATCCGGCATCACACTGGAACACTCCCCCAACCCAGTCTCCCAGAGTTTCTTGGCCATATTGTCAGCAATGGAAGAATTAACACGGACTTCCATGACCAGATGCTCAGAGAGGTCCGTGAGCTGACCTCCATTGTCCGTGACCTGTCCTCCACTGTGCAACAAGGCATGTGTGACATCTCCTCCTCTGTGGCACAAGGAATGCAGGACATATCCACCACTATTGGCCAAGGCATACAGACCATCGCAGCCCTCCTTTGCCAGAGTCTCAGCGAGGCTACAACACCTGCCCCATCCCCTAGCCCTTTTTTCTGAATGGTTTGTGTTACAAGAATGTCCAACTCCCTCATGCCAGATGGGGTTTTGTGCCTTCTCTTTTCTTTCCCTGCCTGTGATGCATTAGCCTTGTCCCACCTTCCTCTTCAGTTTGTGGTACTGATTGTTGCGTTTGGGTATTGGGCCCACAAACTTCCCCAATTTGCCCCACATCTTCCTCAGCCAGGGTACTGAGACCAGCCTCTTGTTGTGTTTGTAGCAGAGATGGGGGTAACCGACTACTGGGTACTGTAATCCTCCTTTCTGCACACCCAGGTGCCATTTTTTTTCTTCATCTTTGTCTTATGTCTATGTATATTTTGATTTATGAGCAAAAGTATTACAACCACTTACACTTTGTCCTAAAATTGTGTTTGTATTATTGTGATGCATAGTAATGTTTTTTTAAAATAATAAAAAAAAATAATGGTATGAGTATTTTTTGCATTTTGTTAAAAAAAAAATACTTTAGAATAAATTTACCAAGATGGGAGTTCTGTTTAAGATGGAATGTTCCTATAGCAAACAAACACATTCCAGGTATTAAGTTATAGAAGGTGCTAGATACATGAGATTTAGAAAGTGATTGGTTGCTATGGGCAACATCCCATGCTAAATAGAACTCCCATCTTAGAAAATGGATCCCTAGGATTGTAGTACCTGAAGCATTATTTTGAACATTACAGGTAAACATGCATTAAGGAGTGAATGTTGTAATATTCAAAACATAACAAATGTACTCAACAAGAAAACATGGCATGTATGTGGGAGAGATGAATACAGTTGTGTATTTAAAATGCATAATGCAGCCTCATTGTTACCTCAAAGCAATGTATCAGCTCAAAGCAATGTGAACACAAAAAGTGGGCCTTTAAAAAATAATAATCCATACCTCACAACTGTCCCGATATTCGCGGGACAGTCCCGTTTTTTGGGAATTGTCCCACTGTCCCACCCGCAGGCCACAGTGTCCCGCAGTGGTGGTGGGGGGGGGGCAATTGGGAAGCTCCAGCACCCACTGCTCTGCTTAGCAGAGCAGCGGTAAATAGACGCTGTGCGCATGCGCACAGCATCTATTCAGCAGAAAAAGAAATATAACCAGGCGCTAGTAAATCATCACCATGTCCTGGTGATCAAATATTAGTATTAAAAAATAAAAATTATTTTATATTTATGCTGCAGGAGAGAGCTTGACTTGGGGTAGAACAAGTCAAAAAGAACCGGCACTTGGAAATCCCAAGTACCAATAACCAGAGAACACTTAACAAATCCCCTCTTGCGCTATAAATGATATGGTATGGCTAAGAGTTCAATAAATCAAACTTGTTATTCCATATATTTTATATATTTTAATACATAAAAATATATATATATATATATATATTTCACAGATAAACAGCTTGACCGGTAAATAAAATCACTAACACTGTATATTCATATATAATATTATAAACTTCCTAAGGAGGTGGATCTAGGCATACTCTGTGCACAGAAAAATATAATGTTATAATGGTAAAGGTAAAACTCAGTCCGTATATTGAATTAAAAAAATCAAATACCAGCTGTAATTTGAACCCATGTAACAAATAGTATCCTTGAGAGTTACTTTGTATTGGAGTTCCTCAATGAGTTGCCGCTCAGCAAAGAAGAATAATAATGTTAAAAGAAACCGCTCTGTGAGTCCACACCTCTATGTGCCGTCTGCAAAGATAAGCCCCCGTGAGAGGAGCGAAACGCGTCAGAAGCAGAATATTGGACCCCTGTACCAGCTTTGGAACCCAGAACCGCATTGCCATCCTGCGTCACTGTCTCTAGACAGACGAAAATCGGGAGGAGAGAGACCGCGACTGTGGTGCTTGCAGACGGCACATAGAGGTGTGGACTCACAGAGCTTGGAAGTCGGGTAATTAATCAGCACAGCAGGTGCCAGCGCAGGTGCCGGTTCCCGCAGCCCGAGACCGCCTTGTCTGTCATTGGGACTCTCCCGTGCTAATACTACAGGTGGAAGCCACACGTAAGGCTCCAGTGTGGAGCGCAGGCCCGGCGCTACCCGCTCAGCAAAGGGATGCAAAGCAGGTAGGTGCCAGGCAGGAGAGGCGCTCTACCTGCCTTGCATCCCTGCTGCTGCGCCTGCCGCATGTCCCCTACTGCTGCCGGCTTCTGTACCTGTCACCGAATGACAGGCAGCAGCGCCGGCAGCTTGTAGCCTCCTCCTCCTCCTCCCTGTGTGAAGCGGTTGGGGCTGTGTGCAGTGCGGGTTGCGGGTCCCGAAAAGGGGGCGGAGCTACACGGTGTGCAGGGGGCGGAGCTACACGGGACCAGTCAGCTGTACTGGGGGAGTGTCAACAGTGGTGGCCTGTCAGACTTGGTAAGAGAAAAATGTGTGTGGGGAGTGTGTCGGAGTGTGTGTGTGGTGTGTGTGTATGGTGGGGGTGTGTGTGTGTGTGTGTGTGTGTGTGTGTGGGGAGTGTATGGTGTGTGTGTGTGTGGGGACTGTATGGTGGGTGTGTGTGTGTGTGTGTGTGTGTGTGTGTGTGTGTGTGTGCATTTTTCTTCTTTAGTCTGAACATTGCTTTCTTAATTAGACATTCAAAAACATGTTTTATTTCACTACTATATACAAGGCATGCATTTGTCTCCATGTCAGAAGACTACACTTTTAAAATCATGTGGATTTTCAGAGATATAGCCCACCAATGAAAAAGACATATGTTTATAGTGCATGTAAAAATAGCTTATATTAATCTTATTAAAATGACTGTAATAAGAAAATCCATCCAAATTATTTATTTTTGGATAGGTTGAAATGTAAAATTCATCACTGACTGATTATTTTTAATCAGTGGGGGTATGTGTGTGTGTGAGGTGTGTATGTGTGCGCGCATTATAGATGCTACTACTGGGGTTCATTACTTATAAGGACGCTAATACTGGGGGGCATTATGTATAAGGACGCTACTACTGGTGGGCATTACGTATAAGGACGCTACTATTGGGGGGCATTACTTATAAAGACGCTACTACTGGGGGGCATTACTTATAAGGACGTTACTACTGGGGGGCATTATGTATAAGGACGCTACTACTGGTGGGCATTACGTATAAGGACGCTACTACTGGGGCATTACTTATAAAGACGCTACTACTGGGGGGCATTACGTATAAGGACGCTACTAGTGGCGGGCATTACGTATAAGGATGCTACTAGTGGCGGGCATTACAGATAAGGACACTACTATTGGCGGGCATTACGGATAAGGACGCTACTACTAGCGGGCATTATGTATAATGACGCTGCTATTGGTAAGCATTATGTGAATGAGCAGCACTACTACGTGCAGTGTAATGTAAATAAGATTGTGCTACGGTGTGCGGAAATTCAAATGGGGGTACTATTGTGTGATCACGCCACTTCCTTGCGAGACTACACCCCTTTTCCTGACACACGTCAAAGGTGCGCAATGACCTTTCGTGAAGTATGAGACGGCGCAAATTTATAGTTTGCAGGGGGGCGCCGAACACCCTAGCACCGGCCCTGGTGGAGCGGTTTCTTTTAACATTATTATTCTTCTTTGCTGAGCGGCAACTCATTGAGGAACTCCAATACAAAGTAACTCTCAAGGAAACTATTTGTTACATGGGTTC
The DNA here is from genome assembly GCF_028390025.1 of Pseudophryne corroboree. Classification (NCBI taxonomy): domain Eukaryota; kingdom Metazoa; phylum Chordata; class Amphibia; order Anura; family Myobatrachidae; genus Pseudophryne; species Pseudophryne corroboree. Next base: position 184,272,456 of record NC_086452.1, on the reverse strand, counting down.
AAATTACAGCTGGTATTTGATTTTTTGAATTCAATATACGGACTGAGTTTTACCTTTACCATTATAACATTATATTTTTCTGTGCACAGAGTATGCCTAGATCCACCTCCTTAGGAAGTTTATAATATTATATATGAATATACAGTGTTAGTGATTTTTATTGACGGGTCAAGCTGTTTATCTGTGAAATATATATATATATATATATATTTTATCTATTAAAATATATAAAATATATGGAATAACAAGTTTGATTTATTGAACTCTTAGCCATACCATATCATTTATAGCGCAAGAGGGGATTTGTTAAGTGATCTATTCAGCAGAGACAGGGTGCTGAGCATGCCCCCTCATTGACGAAAATGGGGCATGGCTCACAAAGCAACGCCCCTTTTCAGGCGACTGCTCGCGCAGATATCCCTCCTTGTCATAGACGAAAGTTGGGAGGTATGATAATCTGTTGTGTGTAATGTGTACAATTGATTGACAAACAACACATGTAGTACACGTGCAGTACACATGTAATAGTTGTTAAAAAACAAGTGTAGATTGTGTGTTGCACATATGCAGGGAGTGAAAAACTACATACCATTTCAGAGTGAGCTAGAGATGCAATGAGCTGTTGAGGCGTTTGCATTGCAAACAGGTGTGTTTGATTAGCAATTATTTGCTGGGAAAGCACTGATAGGACACCTGTGCTGAGCGTTCGCAAGCTGCGCGCAGCCCTAGACTTACTCGTCAGCTGCGAACGTCCAGTGTGCACTGACAGCAATTTGCTTTGCAGTGCAGCAAAAACCACGCCTGCAGCTCTTAACACCCTCCCACGCAAGGCACCCACCTTCACACCCCTTTTCACTAGCCTGCAAAGCCATGCCCCCGCACCGCCTTCAACACACCACTTTGTCGTTACATCGCAGAGTTCACAAATTCCATGTGTATATCTGCACATTCGTCATACGTAGAGCCCGGCACATGCGCACTCGTGACTTTGCGCATTTGGCTAAAACACGCTGCTTGCGATGCAAATTCTAGCAGCGATCAACTCTGAATTAGCCCCCTTGTGTGTATAAGGGCATTAATAAAGGTTGGCATAATGTGTAAGTGGCATTACTGTGTGGTATTATGTGTATAAAGGCCTTACTAATGTGTGGCAGTATGTGTATAAGGTGCACTAACATGTGGCGTAACATATAGAAAGGGCACTACTGTGTGTTCTAATGTGAATAAAGAGCAATATGATGTGGCGTAATATGAATAAGGGGCAATTCAGTGTGATGTAATGTGAATAAGGGAAACTACTGTGAGGAGTAATGTAGATAAGGTAAAGTGATACTACTGTGATGTAACGTGAATAATTGATCTTATCGCATAACATAATGTGAATAAAGTTGCACTACTGTGTGCACGTAATTTGAATTGGGGTACTATTTTGTGGCTATGCCCTTTCCCAGTGTGAACACATCCCTTTTTGGGCGACACATCGAATGTGTGCACTGTTTCTATTTAAAATATAGGGGGTAGGAGCACCAAAATGAGGACTGCTATGACTGAGGAGTGATGGTGATGGGAAAGGGGTGCAGGGTCAGAGGCGTAACTAGCGGCAGTGCTAGGGGGCACCAGACAAAATTTTGCCTAGAGCATCATATTGGTTAGGTCCGGCTCTGGCACACACCTAGTTATGGACATGGTATAACTAGTGGAAAATTTACGGTTTATACTGAGGAGGAGAATGCAAGGCAAAGTGTGACTCCTGAACCGCCACATCAGAATTTTAATAGAGATGAGCGGGTTCGGTTTCTTTGAATCCGAACCCGCACGAACTTCACTTTTTTTTTCACGGGTCCGAGCGACTCGGATCTTCCCGCCTTGCTCGGTTAACCCGAGCGCGCCCGAACGTCATCATGACGCTGTCGGATTCTCGCGAGACTCGGATTCTATATAAGGAGCCGCGCGTCGCCGCCATTTTCACACGTGCATTGAGATTGATAGGGAGAGGACGTGGCTGGCGTCCTCTCCATTTAGATTAGATTTAGAAGAGAGAGAGAGAGAGAGATTGCTGTGATACTGTAGATTAGAAGAGAGTGCAGAGTGCAGACAGAGTTTAGTGACTGACGACCACAGTGACCAGTGACCACCAGAGACAGTGCAGTTGTTTGTTTTATTTAATATATCCGTTCTCTGCCTGAAAAAAACGATACACAGTCACACAGTGACTCAGTCTGTGTGCACTGCTCAGCCCAGTGTGCTGCACATCAATGTATTGTATATAAAGCTTATAATTGTGGGGGAGACTGGGGAGCACTGCAGGTTGTTATAGCAGGAGCCAGGAGTACATGATAAATAATATTATATTAAAATTAAACAGTGCACACTTTTGCTGCAGGAGTGCCACTGCCAGTGTGACTAGTGGTGACCAGTGCCTGACCACCAGTATATTAGTAGTATTGTATACTATCTCTTTATCAACCAGTCTATATTAGCAGCAGACACAGTACAGTGCGGTAGTTCACGGCTGTGGCTACCTCTGTGTCGGCACTCAGCAGGCAGTCCGTCCATCCATAATTGTATTATATACCACCTAACCGTGGTTTTTTTTTTCTTTCTTTATACCGTCGTCATAGTCATACTAGTTGTTACGAGTATACTACTATCTCTTTATCAACCAGTGTACAGTGCGGTAGTTCACGGCTGTGGCTACCTCTGTGTCGGAACTCGGCAGGCAGTCCGTCCATCCATAATTGTATTATAATATATACCACCTAACCGTGGTTTTTTTTTTCGTTCTTTATACCGTCGTCATACTAGTTGTTACGAGTATACTACTATCTCTTTATCAACCAGTGTACAGTGCGGTAGTTCACGGCTGTGGCTACCTCTGTGTCGGAACTCGGCAGGCAGTCCGTCCATCCATAATTGTATTATAATATATACCACCTAACCGTGGTTTTTTTTTCGTTCTTTATACCGTCGTCATACTAGTTGTTACGAGTATACTACTATCTCTTTATCAACCAGTGTACAGTGCGGTAGTTCACGGCTGTGGCTACCTCTGTGTCGGCACTCGGCAGGCAGTCCGTCCAACCATAATTGTATTATATACCACCTAACCATGGTTTTTTTTTCATTCTTTATACCGTCGTCATACTAGTTGTTACGAGTATACTACTATCTCTTTATCAACCAGTGTACAGTGCGGTAGTTCACGGCTGTGGCTACCTCTGTGTCGGCACTCGGCAGGCAGTCCGTCCAACCATAATTGTATTATATACCACCTAACCGTGGTTTTTTTTTCATTCTTTATACCGTCGTCATACTAGTTGTTACGAGTATACTACTATCTCTTTATCAACCAGTGTACAGTGCGGTAGTTCGCGGCTGTGGCTACCTCTGTGTCGGCACTCGGCAGCCCGTCCATAATTGTATATACCAGTGACCTAACCGTGGTTTTTTTTTCTTTCTTTATACATACATACTAGTTACGAGTATACTATCTCTTTATCAACCAGTCTATATATTAGCAGCCGACACAGTACAGTGCGGTAGTTCACGGCTGTGGCTACCTCTGTGTCGGCACTCGGCAGCCCGTCCATAATTGTATATACCACCTAACCGTGGTTTTTTTTTCTTTCTTTATACATACATACTAGTTACGAGTATACTATCTCTTTATCAACCAGTCTATATATTAGCAGCAGACACAGTACAGTGCGGTAGTTCACGGCTGTGGCTACCTCTGTGTCGGCACTCGGCAGCCCGTCCATAATTGTATATACCACCTAACCGTGGTTTTTTTTTCTTTCTTTATACATACATACTAGTTACGAGTATACTATCTCTTTATCAACCAGTCTATATATTAGCAGCAGACACAGTACAGTGCGGTAGTTCACGGCTGTGGCTACCTCTGTGTCGGCACTCGGCAGCCCGTCCATAATTGTATATACCAGTGACCTAACCGTGGTTTTTTTTTCTTTCTTTATACATACATACTAGTTACGAGTATACTATCTCTTTATCAACCAGTCTATATATTAGCAGCAGACACAGTACAGTGCGGTAGTTCACGGCTGTGGCTACCTCTGTGTCGGCACTCGGCAGCCCGTCCATAATTGTATACTAGTATCCAATCCATCCATCTGCATTGTTTACCTGAGGTGCCTTTTAGTTGTGCCTATTAAAATATGGAGAACAAAAATGTTGAGGTTCCAAAATTAGGGAAAGATCAAGATCCACTTCCACCTCGTGCTGAAGCTGCTGCCACTAGTCATGGCCGAGACGATGAAATGCCAGCAACGTCGTCTGCCAAGGCCGATGCCCAATGGCATAGTACAGAGCATGTCAAAACCAAAACACCAAATATCAGTAAAAAAAGGACTCCAAAACCTAAAATAAAATTGTCGGAGGAGAAGCGTAAACTTGCCAATATGCCATTTACCACACGGAGTGGCAAGGAACGGCTGAGGCCCTGGCCTATGTTCATGGCTAGTGGTTCAGCTTCACATGAGGATGGAAGCACTCAGCCTCTCGCTAGAAAACTGAAAAGACTCAAGCTGGCAAAAGCACCGCAAAGAACTGTGCGTTCTTTGAAATCCCAAATCCACAAGGAGAGTCCAATTGTGTCGGTTGCGATGCCTGACCTTCCCAACACTGGACGTGAAGAGCATGCGCCTTCCACCATTTGCACGCCCCCTGCAAGTGCTGGAAGGAGCACCCGCAGTCCAGTTCCTGATAGTCAGATTGAAGATGTCAGTGTTGAAGTACACCAGGATGAGGAGGATATGGGTGTTGCTGGCGCTGGGGAGGAAATTGACCAGGAGGATTCTGATGGTGAGGTGGTTTGTTTAAGTCAGGCACCCGGGGAGACACCTGTTGTCCGTGGGAGGAATATGGCCGTTGACATGCCAGGTGAAAATACCAAAAAAATCAGCTCTTCGGTGTGGAGGTATTTCACCAGAAATGCGGACAACAGGTGTCAAGCCGTGTGTTCCCTTTGTCAAGCTGTAATAAGTAGGGGTAAGGACGTTAACCACCTCGGAACATCCTCCCTTATACGTCACCTGCAGCGCATTCATAATAAGTCAGTGACAAGTTCAAAAACTTTGGGTGACAGCGGAAGCAGTCCACTGACCAGTAAATCCCTTCCTCTTGTAACCAAGCTCACGCAAACCACCCCACCAACTCCCTCAGTGTCAATTTCCTCCTTCCCCAGGAATGCCAATAGTCCTGCAGGCCATGTCACTGGCAAGTCTGACGAGTCCTCTCCTGCCTGGGATTCCTCCGATGCATCCTTGCGTGTAACGCCTACTGCTGCTGGCGCTGCTGTTGTTGCCGCTGGGAGTCGATGGTCATCCCAGAGGGGAAGTCGTAAGCCCACTTGTACTACTTCCAGTAAGCAATTGACTGTTCAACAGTCCTTTGCGAGGAAGATGAAATATCACAGCAGTCATCCTACTGCAAAGCGGATAACTGAGTCCTTGACAACTATGTTGGTGTTAGACGTGCGTCCGGTATCCGCCGTTAGTTCACAGGGAACTAGACAATTTATTGAGGCAGTGTGCCCCCGTTACCAAATACCATCTAGGTTCCACTTCTCTAGGCAGGCGATACCGAGAATGTACACGGACGTCAGAAAAAGACTCACCAGTCTCCTAAAAAATGCAGTTGTACCCAATGTCCACTTAACCACGGACATGTGGACAAGTGGAGCAGGGCAGGGTCAGGACTATATGACTGTGACAGCCCACTGGGTAGATGTATGGACTCCCGCCGCAAGAACAGCAGCGGCGGCACCAGTAGCAGCATCTCGCAAACGCCAACTCTTTCCTAGGCAGGCTACGCTTTGTATCACCGCTTTCCAGAATACGCACACAGCTGAAAACCTCTTACGGCAACTGAGGAAGATCATCGCGGAATGGCTTACCCCAATTGGACTCTCCTGTGGATTTGTGGCATCGGACAACGCCAGCAATATTGTGTGTGCATTAAATATGGGCAAATTCCAGCACGTCCCATGTTTTGCACATACCTTGAATTTGGTGGTGCAGAATTTTTAAAAAAACGACAGGGGCGTGCAAGAGATGCTGTCGGTGGCCAGAAAAATTGCGGGACACTTTCGGCGTACAGGCACCACGTACAGAAGACTGGAGCACCACCAAAAACTACTGAACCTGCCCTGCCATCATCTGAAGCAAGAAGTGGTAACGAGGTGGAATTCAACCCTCTATATGCTTCAGAGGTTGGAGGAGCAGCAAAAGGCCATTCAAGCCTATACAATTGAGCACGATATAGGAGATGGAATGCACCTGTCTCAAGTGCAGTGGAGAATGATTTCAACGTTGTGCAAGGTTCTGATGCCCTTTGAACTTGCCACACGTGAAGTCAGTTCAGACACTGCCAGCCTGAGTCAGGTCATTCCCCTCATCAGGCTTTTGCAGAAGAAGCTGGAGGCATTGAAGAAGGAGCTAAAAGGGAGCGATTCCGCTAGGCATGTGGGACTTGTGGATGCAGCCCTTAATTCGCTTAACAAGGATTCACGGGTGGTCAATCTGTTGAAATCAGAGCACTACATTTTGGCCACCGTGCTCGATCCTAGATTTAAAGCCTACCTTGGATCTCTCTTTCCGGCAGACACAGGTCTGCTGGGGTTGAAAGACCTGCTGGTGACAAAATTGTCAAGTCAAGCGGAACGCGACCTGTCAACATCTCCTCCTTCACATTCTCCCGCAACTGGGGGTGCGAGGAAAAGGCTCAGAATTCCGAGCCCACCCGCTGGCGGTGATGCAGGGCAGTCTGGAGCGACTGCTGATGCTGACATCTGGTCCGGACTGAAGGACCTGACAACGATTACGGACATGTCGTCTACTGTCACTGCATATGATTCTCTCAACATTGATAGAATGGTGGAGGATTATATGAGTGACCGCATCCAAGTAGGCACGTCACACAGTCCGTACTTATACTGGCAGGAAAAAGAGGCAATTTGGAGGCCCTTGCACAAACTGGCTTTATTCTACCTAAGTTGCCCTCCCACAAGTGTGTACTCCGAAAGAGTGTTTAGTGCCGCCGCTCACCATGTCAGCAATCGGCGTACGAGGTTACATCCAGAAAATGTGGAGAAGATGATGTTCATTAAAATGAATTATAATCAATTCCTCCGCGGAGACATTGACCAGCAGCAATTGCCTCCACAAAGTACACAGGGAGCTGAGATGGTGGATTCCAGTGGGGACGAATTGATAATCTGTGAGGAGGGGGATGTACACGGTGATATATCGGAGGGTGAAGATGAGGTGGACATCTTGCCTCTGTAGAGCCAGTTTGTGCAAGGAGAGATTAATTGCTTCTTTTTTGGGGGGGGTCCAAACCAACCCGTCATATCAGTCACAGTCGTGTGGCAGACCCTGTCACTGAAATGATGGGTTGGTTAAAGTGTGCATGTCCTGTTTTGTTTATACAACATAAGGGTGGGTGGGAGGGCCCAAGGATAATTCCATCTTGCACCTCTTTTTTCTTTTCTTTTTCTTTGCATCATGTGCTGATTGGGGAGGGTTTTTTGGAAGGGACATCCTGCGTGACACTGCAGTGCCACTCCTAAATGGGCCCGGTGTTTGTGTCGGCCACTAGGGTCGCTAATCTTACTCACACAGTCAGCTACCTCATTGCGCCTCTTTTTTTCTTTGCGTCATGTGCTGTTTGGGGAGGGTTTTTTGGAAGGGACATCCTGCGTGACACTGCAGTGCCACTCCTAGATGGGCCCGGTGTTTGTGTCGGCCACTAGGGTCGCTTATCTTACTCACACAGCGACCTCGGTGCAAATTTTAGGACTAAAAATAATATTGTGAGGTGTGAGGTATTCAGAATAGACTGAAAATGAGTGTAAATTATGGTTTTTGAGGTTAATAATACTTTGGGATCAAAATGACCCCCAAATTCTATGATTTAAGCTGTTTTTTAGTGTTTTTGGAAAAAAACACCCGAATCCAAAACACACCCGAATCCGACAAAAATAATTCGGTGAGGTTTTGCCAAAACGCGTTCGAACCCAAAACACGGCCGCGGAACCGAACCCAAAACCAAAACACAAAACCCGAAAAATTTCAGGCGCTCATCTCTAAATTTTAATCGACAAAGTATTTAGCTATGCAGCATTTATTGGGTGAATTCAGCCCTTTGACATTAACACTTGCAAAAAAAATAACCATAAGAGTTGCTTGCAAAAGTGGAAAAGAATACTAGAGGGAAACAGGAAAAACAGAGCATTCCACCAGTGATAAGTATTATATAGAGGGTAATTCTGAGTTGATCGCAGCAGGAAATTTTTTAGCAGTTGGGCAAAACCATGTGCACTGCAGGGGAGACAGATGTAACGTGTGCAGAGAGAGTTAGATTTGGGTGTGGTGTGTTCAATCTGCAATCTAAATTGCAGTGTAAAAATAAAGCAGCCAGTATTTACCCTGCACAGAAACAATATAACCCACCCAAATCTAACTCTCTCTGCACATGTTATATTTGCCTCCCCTGCAGTGCACATGGTTTTGCCCAACTGCTAAAAAATTTCCTGCTGCGATCAACTTGGAATTACCCCCCATGTGCACTGCAAGGGGGGCAGATATAACATGCAGAGAGAGTTAGATTTGGGTCGGGTGTGTTCAATCGGCAATCTAAATTGCAGTGTAAAAATAAAGCAGCCAGCATTTACCCTGCACAGAAACAAAATAACCCACCCAAATCTAACTCTCTCTGCACATGTTATATCTGCCTCCCCTGCAGTGCACATGGTTTTGCCCAACTGCTAAAAAATATCCTGCTGCGATCAACTTGGAATTACCCCCATAGTGTAAAACTGTAAGGGGAGTAAGACAGATAAAATTGGGGGAATAACTGGAACAAACGGAAGTAACATCCATAGAGATTCTGTCAATAGGGGAGCGTGGCAGAATATTTACTAGTACGTACTAGTAAAAGAAGGTCTAAGGCAGGTCCACCTGGCTACTCTCAACAGTAAATGCAACTACACACAGGACACTGTATCCCCAAATGACACATTGTGAACTACGGGACCCGGCAGGGTACTGGCATCAGCAAGTGCATACATCCTTGTGATGGCAAAAGGGGGGAGGGGGAGAGCAGGGCCATGCTGCATTCGGCATCATTCTCCATGTCCTTGGGTCTTTCTGCATGTTCAAAAGATCTGAGCTGATGACCAACGACCCACAGGTAAGCGCATCTGAAAAGTTATCGTCCATATACACGCCACTTAAACAATGTGATTCCAAATGGTCAGAAACGCCCACATTGTTTAAAATATCATGTCGTGTAGGCACTTGAGAAAAATGATGAAGCTACCAATAATAAACATAGAATGGAGCGTAAAATATAAACAAGAAAAAAACACCACATTCTCCATCTGTATAAGAGGCATCACACCATATGTAGAAAAGGTGTATAAACCAGAAGGACAATGAAAGCTAGGAGGAGGGGGTAAGCAGAAGGATCTAGATTAGGGGTGGGCAACAGGCGGCCCGCGGGCCGGATGCGGCCCGCAGACCGATCCTGCCTGGACCGCTGTGCCCCACCAGAGTGCAATGACAAGCGGCCCGACATGCCGCTTGTCATTGCACTGCTCTCAGACTCGGCGCCGCTGAGGAAATCCCGGTCACGTCACAGGGTCAGCTGACCGGGATTTCCTCTGTTATCATGCGCTGGGCGGCACGGGGGGCGGGCACTGCAGTGAGCAGGAGCGGCGGCCGAGAAGCGGCGGCCAGTGAGGAGAGGAAGCGGCGGGCAGCGAGCGTGAGCAGGAGAGGCTACATCAGCAGTGACTCCAGCCTGCCGTAATGTGAAAAAACGGGGGCGCTGTCTGCCGTAACGTGTAAAAACGGGGGTGCTGTCTGCCGTAATGTGAAAAAACGGGGGCGCTGTCTGCCGTAATGTATAAAAATGGGGGCGCTGTCTGCCGTAATGTGTAAAAACGGGGGCGCTGTGTGCCGTAATGAATAAAAATGGGGGCGCTGTCTGCCGTAATGTATAAAAATGGGGGTGCTGTCTGCCGTAATGTGTAAAAACGGGGGCGCTGTGTGCCGTAATGAATAAAAATGGGGGCGCTGTCTGCCGTAATGTATAAAAATGGGGGTGCTGTCTGCCGTAATGTGTAAAAACGGGGGCGCTGTCTGCCGTAATGTGTAAAAACGGGGGCGCTGTCTACCGTAATGTGTAAAAACGGGGGCGCTGTCTGCCGTAATGTGTAAAAACTGGGGCGCTGTCTGCCGTAATGTGTAAAAAGGTGACGCTGTCTGCCGTAGTGTGTAAAAACGGGGGCGCTGTCTGCCATAATGTATAAAAATGGGGGCGCTGTCTGCCGTAATGTGTAAAAAGGGGACGCTGTCTGTTGTAATGTGTAAAAAGGGGATGCTGTCTGTCGTAATGTGTAAAAAGGGCACGCTGTCTGCCATAATGTGTAAAAAGGGGGACGCTGTCTGCCGTAATGTGTAAAAAGGGCACGCTGTCTGCCGTAATGTGTAAAAAGGGATCTCTTTTTGAGTATTTTGTGTGTGGCCCTCGAATATTCGCTGGAAGTGTTAAGCGGCCCCCCAGCTGAAATAATTGCTGTTTAACTGTCTCTGAGTCTCCTCTTAGATGCCGTATAGGATGAAAACTACAGATTTAAATTATTATACTCTGCCTAAATGATGAAATTTGAGATAGATATGATACCAAAATAATAGAGTACATATTAATGAATTCTAAATATGTAACAATACAGTGAGATTTGATGCTCAGGATACCTCTCTATTTAAATATCTGTGTATTATTGAAAGATGTGCCTCTGGACACACGTATTATGATAAATCTATTGGTATTATCTACCTTGAATAAGCACCTATGTATTCATAAGTACTATCTTCAATTTTAATGACTGTATGTTTTTAAGTTGTTCTAACATGTGCAGTGAATATAAGTGTGATTAAGGTACCCAGGTGTGTGAAAATGATTCCATAAGCCGATTGGCTATAGTGAATTTAAATACTCCTTCACCTGCTGATGGCTAAATTATTCCTCCTGAAGAAACCGCTGATGGATATAGCAGAGAAACGCGTTGAGTCTGTCGTTGCTGGTACTATCTTGTTGCATAGCTAGTGCGAGTTCTCCCCCTGCTATACATCGTCTTTAAACATTATATTTCCATCGATCGTTGCTGTGCTTAGAAAGCCCCGTCAGCAGATGTGGTGCTACGGATGCAGTCTGTGCCTTCCCCCCTTCAGCACTGTAAGAACGGAAAAACCATACCACCGCCTGGAGCACCTTTCCTGCCTTGTCACTGACTGGAACCAGCGTTAACATCAGAAATCGATTAAGGATTATTCTACCATAAAACAAGGGGTGAGCATAATGTACCTACCATTCTAACAGTATATAAATTGGGACTGTTCGTGCACAATATACCAGCGTGCCTATTTTGGACATAACAATAAACTACAAAAACGGACTGCAACATTGGCTAATATTATATATTAGTCTTCCATGTATACAAATATCACACCTATTCACTGCTTTTATTCTGATTGTCTGAGTAACAATTGAATGTGTACTAATGTTATTATGTGAAATGAATTTAAGAGGATAGAATGCACAGACTCCTGCCATCTGCCTCAGGAGTCTATGAAGGCAGATGGCAGGAGCTTCTGAAAATGAGTAATTGCAAAATCCTAAAGCTCTGCATGTAAGAAGGATTATGGAATGCACCTAATTTTTATGTTGTTTCATCTTCCAAATCAGTTTAGCTCTGATGGACTGAAAATTACATCCTCCTGAAGAGCATCATGATCTGAAATCAGGTCATTATGAGAAGCGACAAGCTCCTCCATTTTAGATTCCAAAATGGTTCATCAGAAAGCCAATCTCACAGATATCTGAGCATTGAGTTAAAGTTTGAGAGTTACAGGGTCCTGGAGTGGCAGCAGGAGACTTCGGAGGATGGCTTTGTCTGGAAGCAAGGCGCAGAGGCACCAAAGAAATTGACAGGAGGGGCTGAATTATCAGGTTTAAACCTTTTAGGGGCCATCGTGGAACCCTCAGTCATGAAAGAAGCAATGAAAAAAAAAGTACCAAGTTGATGTACTAGAGCTGAATCTGAACATGGGTAGAGGGTTGAAGTTACATATCGTGACACAGGTTATGATTGCATGGTTAGTAGAATCAGCCAAGGTGGAGGAGGCATCATTGTTCAAGTTAGCATGACAAAACTGCAGATTACGGGCACAGAAAAACCTAGCCACCACTAGACATCAGCAGAGGAGCACAGCTGGGCAGTACAGGGAGGCCACAAGGTGGGAGAAAAACCTTTAGAGAAAAACCTTCAGAGACATCCACATTAGAGATGGTATCAGAGTGCCTACCATCGATGGTTGTCATCTATGGAGAAACAGCATGGTTCCATTGATGGATGTACTATGCAATAGATGACCATTGATGATTACACAACCCGATGGTTATCCCTGTATTTTCACCAACTGTCTCAAGAGCCAATCAGAAGCTGGGTGCGTGACTTCACGGGAGTCTGAGCTATTCTGTGTCTCTGCACTCTGTAGAGGGGCAGGGGGAAGAAGCATCGGGTGGTTCTATACCATTAATGGTGGGAAACCATCTGGTTCTCCCCTATTCATGGCAAGTCTATTTAACATTGACCATAAACTATCAATGAATATAAAGTGCAGTGTGTGTGTTCAGAAATAAATGGTCCAAAGCAGCTGACCACTGGTGACTTCTTTTAGATGTAAATGGTATCTCACCAAAGTTGGTAGTTGTGGTGGGCTGCTGTGTGGAGGGGGACTGAAGCATGTGCCAGGTGTCGGTGGACTTCATGCTGAATCTACTCCGTGCGGTGGTGCCAGGCTATTCAGCCTAGGACTACTTCTGCTACTTTTTCAAAAAAAGCTAGCCCACCGCAATTAGCAACTTTGGTGAGATACCATTTACATCTAAAAGAAGTCACCAGTGGTCAGCTGCTTTGGACCATTTATTCCTGAACACGCACACTACACTTTATATTTATTTTCATTTATTCATCAATGCTAATGTATAGCACATGTGGAGGTTTGTGTTTTTAGCGGTATGCCATTAAAATTGTTTTATATATCTGAAAAAATACTTTGCAAGTAAATTTTAATTTCAATACCCCAAGTATGGGAAGTATACATCTTTAAGGAGAGAGCGCCAGGAATCCCTTAGTAATTAATTTCATTTTTTTCCAAACACCCCCCCCCCCCCCCCACCACCACCCTAATATTGGATTCGGGCTGCACTGTCTTTTACACTGCACTTTGTTGTCAATACGCACTGTTTTACCTATTGCAGTGTCTGTTTGAGCAAAGAATGACTCACTGACTCATCAATTAGTGTCCTCCTCCCCCCTCCCGTGGCCACCCACACGCAACAAATCTTCACAACATAGCACCGCGGGTGGGCTGAGGGTGGACACAGACGGGAATCCGGGAGGGGCGAAGTTTGACAATGGACTTGAAGTTCTGCTGCTGCGCTGCCCACTGCCCGACTACCTATGTTAGAAGTAGCTGGGTGCTGCAGCTACAGTAACTGGGTGTTGCAGCTACAGTAGCTAGCGGCAGATAACAGTGCAGCGGCGCGGCAGTGCGGGTGTTGCCAGCTCTTCTACTCCACATAGTGCATATCCGCTGTGGGCCTGGCATCGCTGGCACACACCTAGTTAAAGCCCTGCAGGTAATCCTTGATATGGTCAGATGAACTGACCTTTAATATATTACAAATTCAACATCGCATCAATCTAACAGCAGTGACAAAGAAGAGGGGCGCTATACGCAACAGCCATTTACAGCAAATGCCGGCTGTGATACATTGGGATAAATGTATTATAGCAGCACAGAACTTGCCACTATAACACAATGCTTTGCCTCATTACCGAGGCGAAGCAGGAAGCCACTCCGGCAAGATGTACTGTACTAACATCTTGTCTGCTGAAGCAGGGAGTGTAAACACCCCCCTCTGGTGATCCCTGAAGAACACACTGCACATCAGCTCTATGTTGATGCACTGTGTCTCCCAGCCTGGCTGGCTCCACTGCACATGCGCGAGATCTCGCAAATCAAACAAGATCTGCACAACCCGAAGTGCAGATACCTCCACAGCAAGGGACAGCTCTGTTCCTGCTGTGGAGAGAAGGAAACGCCACCTGCAGCTGTCAACATAGCAGCGCTGATATTAACAGGGTGCGTAGAGAGCCCCTGTCACTGATTCCGCACCGCTGCTGTCATACATGGGGGTTAAGCGGTATCCGTGTACATAAAGTGCGCTAATACCACTTTTCCCCCATAATAAAGGGTCATACATTTACCCTATTGAGAGAAATGGTAACTGCTTCACTGAACAAGCACAGTTACAGATTTCTCACCTAACGATGGCTCATGCATCTACCCCTTTGAGTAGAAAGTTGCCAGAATCTTACTGACACTTCTGACTAATTCAAACTAGCTGAAAATTTACAACTTATTACAGTCTCCCTTTATTTTAATAAAGGAACCCCTGATTACCTAGTTTTCTATAATGTTTCTTTTAAATTACTGTTTTTCCTAGACAGATGATCATTTTTTCACTTCTAATAAAGACTTTTGGAAATATTCATAAAACCAGAACAAAAAAATTATCATTAATAAGTTTAATATTCAAAACATGATTACGCCTAAATAAAAAAAAATAAAAAAACACAATAACAGTTTTTTACCCTTTAAATTAGGAAGGTCAGTGAAAGACTGGGATGTACCAATAATCAGGGAAAGGAAAGCATATCTACACAATAGATAAACAGAACAAAATGTTACAGTCACGAAACCATTATAAAATTGTACATTACGTAATTCATAGATTTTTATCAGGAAAAAAAAAAAGACACAAGTTTGCCCAGAGTTGAGTGATTGAATTTACCCCGCAGTTAATAAGCCATGCGGTGAAAAAGCTATTCAATAAAATAGCCTGTTCCCCATGAGCTAAATCAGAGGTTAATGTGTTTTTACCCACTGTGAATCCACGTAACTGTGGCATCAATGTGGTTCCCCACGCAAAAAACCCCGGTGGTGCCTTTTCCTCATAGCTCCTGAACTCTGTAGTTTAATGCAAGGGGTAAACCCCGCTAACAATCTTCCAGCGCAGCTATTTAGCAGCAGGGTAAACCCTGCTGATAAACTGAATATGCCCCTATATGGATCCAAATCGGTAGTGGAAGAGTAAGTTGTATTATACAGAAAACATAAAGTATGAAAATAAAGTATATTTTACACACATTCAAAAAAAATATATATAAATTAAAGGCATTGTCTAAACTGTAAAAAGCATTCAGTAGTGTACATGTTATGTGACATTAATTAGTAATAAAACCTGCATTACACCAGATAAGATAAGAATAATTTATTGTCACTGTACATGGACATATATAGCGAAATTACCTACAGTTCTCACGTCATATACACCAGATAAAATACATCACATAAGTTTAGCAAAGTTGAGAATTCAAACCAACAATCACAGAACGGAAGAAACTATTCCTTAACCTAGTGGTACGACATCTTAAACAATTATATAACGTCTTCCCGATGGCAAAAGGGAAAAAAACATATTACAGAACATATTACACAACATCTCAAAATATCAAAGCTGGTGCAAAAGGAAATGTCACGGGGATACTGTAGCTATATAAAATGAATTAATTTGTTGTGGATAGTTGCTGGCTAGAGAGTTGTTAATTTTATGTTGCATTCAGATACACTATTTAATATTAGACTGAACATAAGTAGTATATTCTTTTCAAAAATAGCCATAGTACACAGAAAAACATTAATACATTGATATCAATCCTTGATACAGTACAGTAGATGTGAGCATTTATCATTATTATTATACTGTTGATTTTTTTAAAACCCTTTTATAGGATAGACTAGGGTGCAAGTGGTAATTATAAACTTTTTTTATGGTTAATTATAATTTAAGGGTCAACACTTTTAAACACTCACAAAGTATATTTTTCATGTGTTGGACTTGGCTCCACCCAGCTAAATACATGCATTATTATACTGTCCCTTCTGTAATATCCATTTTAAAATTTCCAGCAGTCTACATATAAGTAAAAGTTTATAAAAAAATATTTCTTAGTGTGTTTATGCAATTAAAAAAAAAAATCAAATATTTAAAATTTCTTGTAAATCTTCAATGTGTAAAACTTCAGTTTTGTTATTTGATTAGCCAGTTTATAGATTACAGACAAAAGCTTTGCTACATATCAGTTTTTCAGCCAAATAGCTGCAAGCACCAACAAAAAGCCATAAAACCAGAGCATAAGCGATGCCAGTGGTGATTTATAATCCCGTTTCATCACTCGCGTTCTTAGGGGCTTTTCAATGCGGTCCCATTGGGTAAGAATGGCTTCTCGAGCGCCAGACCACTTGCCAGGACCAGTCAAACGGAGTTGGTAGGGATTGAAGGGGCCAAACACAACTTTGAATGCCAGAAGTGGGTCGGTTAAGAACATCTTGAATAGATCTGGTTTCACCCCTATAGCCGAAGAAAGATCGTCCAGGTATGAAATGTAATCTGTACGTCGAAAATTATTTTCAGCTGTTGCAAACCTTAATGGGTAGCAAAAATAAAATAAAAATTAAGACTTATTTTGGCATAGTTGTGAACATTTTGAAATTATTATCTCTCACTCTCTCTCTCTCTATATATATATATATATATATATATATATAATTATTATTATTATTTTTTCTTTAGTAAGAGTTGATTCAGTATGTAGAATAATAGGATCTATACTAGGTCAATAATGCTACTAAGAGCCTGAATCAGAGCTGGACACAGTTAGAACCGTCACAGTGTCTTTGTATGCAGCAGCTGTGCTAAAGTATGCAAGATATATGTTGAAATGCTATAGCTCATAGTTTGTTTTATTATTATAGTATATCAAACTGCCAATCAGCTGCTTGGCTTTGGGGTGTTCTGCACCCTAGACTTGTACCCCTTAATATGTTAGGGACTTGTCCGATTAATGAGTTCACCTGGAAGCGGTGGGCAAGCCATTATTCATGGCCATAACTATGTGAAGAATCTCGCTCATAATGCAAAATTGTATTACAATGATTATTATTAAATCAATTGGTAGTGTTTGAATTGTGCACATGCAACCTTGTCTTTGTATTTTTATAGTATACAAATTTTAATGTTAGTTACTTCAATGCGGATTGGTTGCCATGGGCAATTTGTCCACTGGCTCACTTCTCCACTGTATCAGCCAGCAGCTGAAGTCTGTCATAGACACAGCAGTTCAACAGACGTTAGAGGGCGGAGGGTAAGGCAGTTCTCAACTTTGCTGTGAAAATTCTATAATTTTAAGTCTTGGTAAAAAAAGACGAGAGAATATGGAATGTAGTTTGGATGTCAAAGAGTAGGGGGAAGAAGGAGTCACAAGTCAAATCATTTTAGCATTTGATATCACCTGTCAGCCAAGGGGATAATGCTGAAGGTACCAGGCCAAAGGGAAAGTCAATAATTGAACAGGGGAATAATAGGGGAGGAAGTGCCAAATTTTCGGGCAGTAGAGTCCCATATAAAGAGTGAGAAACTATGAGGTGATCACAAACACTTTTTTGGAGGTGAGCCAGTGAGAGCCAGAAGAGGAAAGCAAGACAAAGCAGCCCCATACCTTCAGCCTCAAAATAAATCCATACACTAGAGGAGCCAGGGCTATTCCACAACATGCATTGAGCAAGCTGTGCAGAGAGATAGTAGCATTTAAACTTAGGGATACCCATCCACCCCCCTGAGCTGATCTCTGGAGACACACCCGGGGATGTCTTCCCGCCCAAATAAACTGAGAGGTGTGGAAGTGAAGGAATTTGAAGACATAGTGCAGTGATGGCTAACCTTGACACTCCAGCTGTTGTTGAACTACACATCCCAGCATGCCCTGCATCAGTTTTAGCATGGCCAAATAGCAAAACTGTAGCAGGGCATGCTGGAATGTGTAGTTCAACAACAGCTGGAGTGTCAAGGTTAGCCACCACTGACATAGTGGGACATGGATAAGAAGAGTCTGAATTAGGTATAAAAGTCTGGGTATTCATTTTTGTAGCATGTATATCCGGGAAATAAAGTGATGGGACCACGAAGCAAGATCAGTCTTAATCTCAAAAATAATGCAGGGGACGTTAACCTGATAAAGCCGATTACAATGTTTGGTGATATATATCCCCAATATTTAATCTTCTGGAGTTGGCAATTGAATGAAAAGATATGTTTTAATGAGTCCTTGACTTCCTGTGAAATATAAAAGTCACTGACTTCTGTTTTATCAAGGTTGGTTTTATAATCTGAGAAAAGATCATATAGTTCAAGTTTAGACAGGGCAGGTGGGAGTGAGTTGAGTGGATTTGTAATTTATAATAATACGTCATCTGCATATATGGCCATCATAGCCATTTTTATTGTTTTCAGTTTACGGTTAAAAAAACTCATTTAGCAATTGAACTTTTATATAATATAATAACAAATTATGAGCTACAGTATGACATTTCCTTCTGTTTTTAATCTATACATATTTACCAAGTAGAACAACATTTCATATCCATCCACACTCTGCTCAAGATGGAATATGGGGGGTCATTCCGAGTTGTTCGCTCGTTATTTTTTTCTCGCAACGGAGCGATTAGTCGCTAATGCGCATGCGCAATGTCCGCAGTGCGACTGCGCCAAGTAAATTTGCTATGCAGTTAGGTATTTTACTCACGGCATTACAAGGTTTTTTCTTTGTTCTGGTGATCGTAATGTGATTGACAGGAAGTGGGTGTTTCTGGGCGGAAACTGGACTTTTATGGTTGTGTGCGAAAAAACGCTACCATTTCTGGGAAAAACGCGAGAGTGGCTGGAGAAACGGGGGAGTGTCTGGGCGAACGCTGGGTGTGTTTGTGACGTCAAACCAGGAACGAAACTGACTGAACTGATCGCAGATGCAGAGTAAGTCTGGAGCTACTCAGAAACTGCTAAGAAGTGTCTATTCGCAATTCTGCTAATCTTTCGTTCGCAATTTTGATAAGCTAAGATTCACTCCCAGTAGGCGGCGGCTTAGCGTGTGCAAAGCTGCTAAAAGCAGCTTGCGAGCGAACAACTCGGAATGACCCCCATGGTACAGTAGAAATACTTTGTTGTTACTAGTGATGTGCACCGGATATTTTTCGGGATTTGTGTTTTGGTTTTGGATTCGGTTCCGCGGCCGTGTTTTGGATTCGGACGCGTTTTGGCAAAACCTCCCTGAAAATTTTTTGTCGGATTCGGGTGTGTTTTGGATTCAGGTTTTTTTTACAAAAAACCCTCAAAAACAGCTTAAACCATAGAATTTGGGGGTCATTTTGATCCCATAGCATTATTAACCTCAATAACCATAATTTCCACTCATTTTCAGTCTATTCTGAACACCTCACACCTCACAATATTATTTTTAGTCCTAAAATTCGCACCAAGGTCGCTGGATGGCTAAGCTAAGCGACACAAGTGGCCGACACAAACACCTGGCCCATCTAGGAGTGGCACTGCAGTGTCAGGCAGGATGGCACTTCAAAACAATTGTCCCCAAACAGCACATGATGCAAAGAAAAATGAAAGAGGCGCACCAAGGTCGCTGTCTGACTAAGCTAAGCGACACAAGTGGCCGACACAAACACCTGGCCCATCTAGGAGTGGCACTGCAGTGTCAGGCAGGATGTCACTTCAAAAAAATTGTCCCCAAACAGCACATGATGCAAAGAAAAATTAAAGAAAAAAAGAGGTGCAAGATGGAATTGTCCTTGGGCCCTCCCACCCACCCTTATGTTGTGTAAACAGGACATGCACACTTTAACGAACCCATCATTTCAGCGACAGGGTCTGCCACACGACTGTGACTGAAATGACTGGTTGGTTTGGGCCCCCACCAAAAAAAGAAGCAATCAATCTCTCCTTGCACAAACTGGCTCTACAGAGGCAAGATGTCCACCTCATCATCATCCTCCGATTCCTCACCCCTTTCACTGTGTACATCCCCCTCCTCACAGATTATTAATTCGTCCCCACTGGAATCCACCATCTCAGGTCCCTGTGAACTTTCTGGAGGCAATTGCTGCTGGCGAATGTCTCCACGGAGGAATTGATTATAATTCATTTTGATGAACATCTTCTTCTCCACATTTTCTGGAAGTAACCTCGTACGCCGATTGCTGACAAGGTGAGCGGCTGCACTAAACACTCTTTCGGAGTACACACTGGATGGAGGGCAACTTAGGTAGAATAAAGCCAGTTTGTGCAAGGGCCTCCAAATTGCCTCTTTTTCCTGCCAGTATACGTACGGACTGTCTGACGTGCCTACTTGGATGCGGTCACTCATATAATCCTCCACCATTCTTTCAATGGTGAGAGAATCTTTTGCAGTGACAGTAGACGACATGTCAGTAATCGTTGGCAGGTCCTTCAGTCCGGACCAGATGTTAGCACTCGCTCCAGACTGCCCCGCATCACCGCCAGCGGGTGGGCTCGGAATTCTTAGCCTTTTCCTCGCACCCCCAGTTGCGGGAGAATGTGAAGGAGGAGATGTTGACGGGTCACGTTCCGCTTGACTTGACAATTTTCTCACCAGCAGGTCTTTGAACCTCTGCAGACTTGCGTCTGCCGGAAAGAGAGATACAACGTAGGTTTTAAATCTAGGATCGAGCATGGTGGCCAAAATGTAGTGCTCTGATTTCAACAGATTGACCACCCGTGACTCCTGGTTAAGCAAATTAAGGGCTCCATCCACAAGTCCCACATGCCTAGCGGAATCGCTCTGTTTTAGCTCCTCCTTCAATGTCTCCAGCTTCTTCTGCAAAAGCCTGATGAGGGGAATGACCTGACTCAGGCTGGCAGTGTCTGAACTGACTTCACGTGTGACAAGTTCAAAGGGTTGCAGAACCTTGCACAACGTTGAAATCATTCTCCACTGCGCTTGAGTCAGGGTCATTCCCCCTCCTTTGCCTATATCGTGGGCAGATGTATAGGCTTGAATGGCCTTTTGCTGCTCCTCCATCCTCTGAAGCATATAGAGGGTTGAATTCCACCTCGTTACCACCTCTTGCTTCAGATGATGGCAGGGCAGGTTCAGGAATGTTTGGTGGTGCTCCAGTCTTCGGCACGCGGTGGCTGAATGCCGAAAGTGGCCCGCAATTCTTCGTGCCACCGACAGCTTTTCTTGCACGCCCCTGTCGTTTTTTAAATAATTCTGCACCACCAAATTCAATGTAAGTGCAAAACATGGGACGTGCTGGAATTTGCCCAGATGTAATGCACGCACAATATTGGTGGCGTTGTCCGATGTCACAAATCCCCAGGAGAGTCCAATTGGGGTAAGCCATTCTGCGATGATGTTCCTCAGTTTCCATAAGAGGTTGTCAGCTGTGTGCCTCTTCTGGAAAGCGGTGATACAAAGCGTAGCCTGCCTAGGAACGAGTTGGCGTTTGCGAGATGCTGCTACTGGTGCCGCCGCTGCTGTTCTTGCTGCGGGAGGCAATACATCTACCCAGTGGGCTGTCACAGTCATATAGTCCTGAGTCTGCCCTGCTCCAGTTGTCCACATGTCCGTGGTTAAGTGGACATTGGGTACAACTGCATTTTTTAGGACACTGGTTACTCTTTTTCTGAGGTCTGTGTACATTTTCGGTATCGCCTGCCTAGAGAAATGGAACCTAGATGGTATTTGGTACCGGGGACACAGTACCTCAATCAAGTCTCTAGTTGCCTCTGAATTAACGGTGGATACCGGAACTACGTTTCTCACCGCCCAGGCTGCCAAGGCCTGAGTTATCTGCTTTGCAGCAGGATGACTGCTGTGATATTTCATCTTCCTCGCAAAGGACTGTTGAACAGTCAATTGCTTACTGGAAGTAGTACAAGTGGTCTTCCGACTTCCCCTCTGGGATGACGATCGACTCCCAGCAGCAACAACAGCAGCGCCAGCAGCAGTAGGCGTTACACTCAAGGATGCATCGGAGGAATCTCAGGCAGGAGAGGACTCGTCAGACTTGACAGTGACATGGCCTGCAGGACTATTGGCTTTCCTGGGTAAGGAGGAAATTGACACTGAGGGAGTTGGTGGTGTGGTTTGCAGGAGCTTGGTTACAAGAGGAAGGGATTTAGTGGTCAGTGGACTCCTTCCGCTGTCACCCAAAGTTTTTGAACTTGTCACTGACTTCTGACGAATGCGGTCCAGGTGACGTATAAGGGAGGATGTTCCTAGGTGGTTAACGTCCTTACCCCTACTTATTACAGCTTGACAAAGGCAACACACGGCTTGACACCTGTTGTCCGCATCACCGAAGAGGTGATTTTTTTTGTATTTTGACCAGGCATGTCAATGGCCATATTCGTCCCACGGACAACAGGTGTCTCCCCGGGTGCCTGACTTAAACAAACCACCTCACCATCAGAATCCTCCTTGTCAATTTCCTCCCCAGCGCCAGCAACACCCATATCCTCATCCTGGTGTACTTCAACAGTGACATCTTCAATTTGACTATCAGGAACTGGACTGCGGGTGCTCCTTCCAGCACTTGCAGGGGGCGTGCAAATGGTGGAAGGCGCAAGCTCTTCCCGTCCAGTGTTGGGAAAGTCAGGCATCGCAACCGACACAATTGGACTCTCCTTGGGGATTTGTGATTTCGAAGAACGCACAGTTCTTTGCTGTGCTTTTGCCAGCTTAAGTCTTTTCATTTTTCTAGCGGGAGGATGAGTGCTTCCATCCTCATGTGAATCTGAACCACTAGCCATGAACATAGGCCAGGGCCTCAGCCGTTCCTTGCCACTCCGTGTCGTAAATGGCATATTGGCAAGTTTACGCTTCTCATCAGACGCTTTCAATTTTGATTTTTGGGTCATTTTACTGAACTTTTGTTTTTTGGATTTTACATGCTCTCTACTATGACATTGGGCATCGGCCTTGGCAGACAACGTTGATGGCATTTCATCGTCTCGGCCATGACTAGTGGCAGCAGCTTCAGCACGAGGTGGAAGTGGATCTTGATCTTTCCCTATTTTAACCTCCACATTTTTGTTCTCCATTTTTTAATGTGTGGAATTATATGCCAGTATCAATAGCAATGGCCTACTACTATATATACTGCGCACAACTGAAATGCACCACAGGTATGGATGCATAGTATACTTGACGACATAGAGGTAGGTACAGCAGTGGCCTACTGTACCGTACTGCTATATATATTATATACTGCTGGTCAGCAAACTGTGCAAAACTGAAATGCACCACAGGTATGGATGGATAGTATACTTGACGACACAGAGGTAGGTACAGCAGTGGCCTACTGTACCGTACTGCTATATATATTATATACTAGTGGTCAGCAAACTGTGCAAAACTGAAATGCACCACAGGTATGGATGGATAGTATACTTGACGACACAGAGGTAGGTACAGCAGTGGCCTATTATACCGTACTGCTATATATATTATATACTGGTGGTCAGCAAACTGTGCAAAACTGAAATGCACCACAGGTATGGATGGATAGTATACTTGACGACACAGAGGTAGGTACAGCAGTGGCCTACTGTACCGTACTGCTATATATATTATATACTGGTGGTCAGCAAACTGTGCAAAACTGAAATGCACCACAGGTATGGATGGATAGTATACTTGACGACACAGAGGTAGGTACAGCAGTGGCCTACTATACCGTACTGCTATATATATTATATACTGGTGGTCAGCAAACTGTGCAAAACTGAAATGCACCACAGGTATGGATGGATAGTATACTTGACGACACAGAGGTAGGTACAGCAGTGGCCTTCTGTACCGTACTCCTATATATTATATACTGGTGGTCAGCAAAATTATGCACTGTACTCCTACTATATACTACAATGCAGCACAGATATGGAGTGTTTTTCAGGCAGACAACGTATACTGGTGGTCACTGGTCAGCAAAACTCTGCACTGTACTCCTCCTATATAATATACTGATGGTCCCCAGTGCCCACAATAAAGCAGTGTGAGCACAGATATATGCAGCACACTGAGCACAGATATGGAGTGTTTTTCAGGCAGACAACGTATACTGGTGGTCACTGTCAGCAAAACTCTGCACTGTACTCCTTCTATATAATACAGCTGCTCCCCAGTCCCCACAATTAAGAAGTGTGAGCACAGATATATGCAGCACATTGAGCACAGATAAGGAGCGTTTTTTTCAGGCAGACAACGGATAAAACTGGTGGTCACTGATCAGCAAAACTCTGCACTGTACTCCTCCTATATTATACAGCTGCTCCCCAGTCCTCCCCACAATTAAGCAATAAAGCACAATCAAGTTCAACAATAAACGGAGAGGACGCCAGCCACGTCCTCTCCCTAACATTTCCAATGCACGAGTGAAAATGGCGGCGACGCGCGGCTGCTTGTATTGAATCCAAATCTCGCGAGAATCCGACAGCGGGATAATGACGTTCGGGCGCGCTCGGGTTCACCGAGCCATACGGGAGAATCCGAGTATGCCTCGGACCCGTGTTAAATGGGTGAAGTTCGGGGGGGTTCGGTTTTCGAGGAACCGAACCCGCTCATCACTAGTTGTTACTGGTAAATTTCAGACTGACCATATATAAACAAGTAGCCAAGTGCTGCACCCCAGCAAGTGGCACCCCTAGACACATGCCTCTTGTGGCTAATGGGAAATTCATCATTACTTTTATGTACACACATTATGCTATTGCATTAGGACAAGTATTAGTTTTACATTATTTTACCGTTTTATAATAGGTTGCATGAACTTAACCCTTTTTAATTAGTTTGAAGAAAAACAATAAAGATTGTAGAGCTTTAAAATAAAGAGGACCAGAGGGTCAGGTTAACTGGCTAATATGGCGAACAGACTTTGAGATGACTCTTCTACCAGGAGATACAATCTACGGGCATCCCACTCTGCAAAGTAGCAAAAAGCACTTCTTGCTTTACCTAATCTTAATTAATCCCTCCCCCCAAAGGAAAACATTTGGGGGAGGGATTGATTGAGGGATTGAGTTGTGAGACCATTACAAATAGGATTCCAAATTAAGGCCCCAAATCCCAGTCTGCCTTTGGGCTTAACTACTCTCCTATTTCTACTGAAAATGACAACTATCCTATAAGCACCTGCCCAGCAGCATTACGACGCTAAAGCTTGCTCTCTTATGTGGCTGTACACAGTACCAGATAAATCCATACCATCTTCCCTGGATACAGAAAAAAAAAAATACTCTCTATACTATATATCCCAAGAACACAGAGCCACAACCTGATATTCACGCACTTTTCCTGGTGCAGAGCCTTTGTTCCGGATGGAACTCTGGGGCAGATGTATTAACTTGGAGAAGGGATAAAGAAGCGATAAAAGCAGTGATAAGTGCAAGGTGATAACGCATCAGCCAATCATTACAGCTTTGAAAAGTGACAGGAGATGAATGGCTGGTGTGTTATCCCCTTGCACTTATCACGTCTTTATCCCTTCTCCAGGCTTAATACATCTGCCCCTCTGTTTGCTAGTGCCCTTAGAACATGCCCGGTCATTGGAGTAGAGCTCCAGAAGTGGCAGAAACCAGAAAAGACTCTATCACTACACGTTGGCAGATTGAGACAAAGATGACATGGAGAAACCTCCTTTTCTTTGCAGTGTAGCCTGCAAATTTTGAAGGATAACTATACGAGAGAGAGAGAGAGAGAGAGAGATTACGTGTACTGATGACACCCAATACATTTGGATAAACTGCACTGTTAGTGCATGAATAAATTAAATTGAGATTATGGTCAATATCCTATTAGGTGCAGTGAATTACTACACGGTAATAACAGGCTTTTCAGCCTGATAACACTATCGGGCTATCCTATTGCAGCCCGTTTTTACCATGCTGTAACTCACCAGTTATCCAAAACTCACCAGAAGCAGTTAACAATAGTCCATATCTGTATCCTTAGTAATCAAAGGAAAGTATGTGTAGGCAATTTGGGAATCTTGATGCATTTCTCTGGGCATGGCCACCCAGCTTTGTCAGGAACCCTGACCAAGGATCCAGAGATGGACTATTGTTAACTGTTTTTGGGGAGTTTTGGACAATTCATCTTGTGACTACAGCATACAGTTGGAACCCTAGTGGATACCCCACAGCAAGCCTGCATGCTGATCTACTGTAAAAAAAACTCTGTGTGGACTCTGCATCAACCACAACTGGGCAATACCAGCTGTTTATTCCAAGTGTCCTTTGGAAACATTGCTCAAAGCTTAAGTCCAGGATCATATTGCAGAATTTATGTGGCAGAATATTTATCGAATGATTCTCTGCATCGTTTATACAGTTTTTATCATGCTTTTTTTAAATGTATTAAAATATAATTGTTAAATCCATCCATATCATGTATTAATTTAGAAACACAGCCCAGTGCCAGTTTTCCTTTTTACTATGTGTATAAATATATATATTTATACAGATGCATACATATATTTTATTTTTTATTTAACTGCTTTACAGATTTATACGACTACCCATATTTTACTTAAAACATTGCTTTTAAAACCATCCATTTTTGAGTACTTACTTCTACATTACTCTACCCCCAGATTTTTAGACTATCTACGTATGTTAAAGCCAAATATTACTGAGTGACTCACTGACTCATCACGAAATCTCCGGAACCATGAAGACTGGAAACTTGAAATTTGGACATTAGCTTTGTGAAGTAGGCATACACTAAGAAGGGATGTTTCAAAAGTCCACCCCAAAGGGGTGAAATTTATTTTTATATTATACATACAGTTGTGCTCATAAGTTTACATACCCTAGCAGAATTTGTGATTTTCTGGCCATTTGGCAGAGAATATGAATGATAACTCATAAACTTTTCTTTCACTCATGGTTAGTGGTTGGGTGAAGCCATTTATTGTCAAACAACTGTGTTTACTCTTTTTAAATCATAATGACAACAGAAACTACCCAAATGACCCTGATCAAAAGTTTACATACCCTGGAGATTTTGGCCTGATAACATGCACACAAGTTGACACAAACTGGTTTGAATAGCTACTAAAGGTAACCATCCTCACCTGTGGTGTGTGTGTGTGTGTGTGTGTGTGTGTGTGTGTGTGTGTGTGTGTGTGTGTGTGTGTGTGTGTGTATAAAAGGTCAGTGAGTTTCTGGACTACTGAAAGACCCTTGCATCTTTCATCCAGTGCTGCACTGACGTATCTGGATTCTGAGTCATGGGGAAAGCAATAGAATTGTCAAAGGATCTGCGGGAAATGTAATTGAACTGTATAAAACAGGAAAGGGATATAAAAAGATATCCAAGCAATTGAGAATGCCAATCAGCAGTGTTCAAACACTAATTAAGAAGTGGAAAATTAGGGATTCTGTGGAAACCAAATCACGGTCAGGTAGACCAACAAAAATTTCAGCCACAACTGCCAGGAAAATTGTTCGGGATGCAAAGAAAAATCCACAAATAACTTCAGCTGAAATACAGGACATTCTGAAAAAAAGTGGTGAGGTTGTTTTAAGATGCACAATAAGGAGGCATTTGAAGAAAAATGGGCTGCATGGTCGAGTTGCCAGAAGAAAGCCATTACTACGTAAATGCCACAAAGCATCCCGCTTACAATACTTCAAACAGCACAGAGACAAGCCTCAAAACTTCTGGAACAAAGTCATTTGGAGTGAGGAGACCAAAATTGAACTTTTTGGCCACAACCATAAACGTTACATTTGTCAACAAGGCCAATGATGAAAGGTACGCCATTCCTACTGTGAAACACGGAGGTGGATCGCTGATGTTTTGGGGATGTGTGAGCTATAAAGGCACTGGAAACTTGGTCAAAATTGATGGCAAGATGAATGCAGCATGTTATCAGAAAATACTGGAGGAAAATTTGCACTCATCAGCCCGGAAGCTGCGCATGTGACGTACTTGGACATTCCAACATGACAATGATCCAAAACACAAGGCCAAGTCGACCTGTCATTGGCTACAGTAGAAAAAAGTGAAGGTTCTTGAGTGGCCATCTCAGTCTCCTGACCTCAATATCATTGAGCCACTCTGGGGAGATCTCAAACGTGCAGTTCATGCAAGAGAGCCCAAGAATTTACAGGAACTGGAGGCCTTTTGCCAAGAAGAATGGGCAGCTTTACCATCTGAGAAAATAAAGAGCCTCATCCACAA
This sequence comes from Pseudophryne corroboree, assembly GCF_028390025.1. NCBI lineage: Eukaryota > Metazoa > Chordata > Amphibia > Anura > Myobatrachidae > Pseudophryne > Pseudophryne corroboree. Next base: position 184,244,180 of record NC_086452.1, on the reverse strand, counting down.
CTACCACAAAATACTTCAAGCTGTCATTGATGTTAAAGGGGGCAATACACGGTATTAAGAACTGGGGTATGTACATTTTTGATCAGGGTCATTTGGGTAGTTTCTGTTGTCATTATGATTTATAAAGAGTAAACAGTTGTTTGACAATAAATGGCTTCACCCAAACACTAACCATGAGTGAAAGAAAAGTTTATGAGTTATCATTCATATTCTCTTACAAATGGCCAGAAAAAAACAAATTCTGCTAGGGTATGTAAACTTATGAGCACAACTGTGTATGTGTATGTATATATATATATATATATATATATATATATATAAATTGTTAATTATCTCTTAATCAAGATAAGATTTAGATTTGGTTTTTGCATACAAACGATACCAAAGTAAGTGCCTAAGTAGGTGTATATATTTTTAGCTGCATGTAAATCTATGTTTAAAATTTTTTTTTAACGATTCTTTTACTACTAATGTCGATTTGTGTTTCATTTTAAATTGGACGATTGTTATGGGCTTCTTTAGCATGCACCTGAAACTGTCTTCATTCCGAGAATTCCTCTGATCCCATCAGACTACCATTTCCAGTCCTTACAGCCGCAGTTCCCAGTACAGGTCTACTATGCCATGACCATTAACAATGCTCAGGAGCAGAGGTTCAAAGTGGCTGGTGTTTATCAGAGGAGTGACTGCTTCTCCCATGGTATGTTGCCTGTTCCAGAGTCAGCTCCTCTGACAGCCTGAAGGAAAGACTAAAAATGTAGTTTACCGGGAAGTTCTTCAAAATTAAAGTTATACGCATGGAAATACTTGAAATTCCATAGCGAAGCACAGGTATTCAGCTATTACTTAATAAATGCTGTTTTTTAAAGTAAATCTACCCAGTAGTGTACCCCGGATGGCGTTTTAATATATTAAATCTAGATAGTGGTTACTTTTTTTTTTTTATATAATATAATGATTATTCCTAATAATTGGTCTTTACAGATATATTCATTCAATTATGGAATTAAAACTTTCTGTGCAGAATATTCCTTTCTGTCTGCTACTCAGAGAATTGTTATATCCATATTTCTTTACAGTAAAGTTAATATAATTAATATATTTTCTAGCTATTAAATATTTTTTTCTTAACTTACCATTTCTCTCTCTGTTTTTCATCCATTTTCATTTCTTCTTTCATTTCTTCTGAACTTGGAAGTTTGTGTAATCCTAAAAAAATTAACAAAAATATTCAGATATTGATTATTACCATATTTTAGCTTTATATTATATACCTCTCCTTTAAGTTTGGTAAATAATCAAAGTTTTACCTTTAAAAAGTCTTGCAGTCCATCGAGACTGAAGTTCAGCAATGACCATGACTGGTCCAATTGGGAGAATAAAGGAAATGAATCCTATTGTGGGCTTTTCTATGCCCAAAGGAATAATCTTTTTGTACAAAGATCCTTTGGTTTCGTCAATCTTCACAACAGAGTCATCCAGAAAAGGGAAGCTGTATTTATATCCTGTTGCAAGTATGACAACATCAAGGTTGTCCACAACAGAACTGTCTTCAAAATGGGCTGATGTCTCGGTAAATGCTGTCACTCCATCCTTGACAATAATTGAGCCAGATAGAACACGGCTTGGAAACTCTTCATTCACCAGAGGTTCCTTCCACTTTATTCTATAAAAAAAAAAAATTATATATGTTAACGTCCTTAAAAAAACTTAGAATTAAATGTGTAAGAGTAATGTAATAGTCTATTAATCAGTTAAGCAAATTACTGTATATGGTTTTTATTCACTAAGAATAGTAAATAATGTGTACAGATAGTCACTAAAATATAAAAGATTTGTACTTCTGGCGTTGGTTGCTGTTATGTTAGAGCAAAGGGGCTAATACTACAGCCTGGTTAAAGCCCCAAGCCACTAGAGGAGTTAAAAATAGAACCTTACATGTGAATAATTAAACTGAACAGCTCAAACGATTTGGTTCTTGGGAGAAGCAATTGTATTGAATAAGTGTAGTAGAGGACCACACCCACGCGTAGACAGACATCGATTTGCTGACCAGATTTTCAAGCATACACAAAAATTACCTGATCAATTTCATTTAGATAATCCCCATACACTGATAATCTTAGACCACACCCAAACCTATGGTCTCAATTTGCAGTTATTGCTACCAATGCATGTGTCCAGTTCTAGAAATAAATACTGCAAAATTGACAATAGTTTAGTAGTGCTACCGTGCTTCAGTGTTACTGAAATACATCAATTACTCATTAACCGATGACCTCTCAATGCCTAGAAATGTATGTACCATATAGACAAACTACACTGCTGTTAGCATTGAAATGAATATTAAATTTAGTTTTCTTGGTTTTTGAATAATAAGATTTTGTTACACTAAAAACTTAATAGAGAAATGCTAATGGATAGACAGCATTTTAGACCCTTATTGCCGGCTAAATCCTTATGGTGCGGGGAAATGATATTCAATTAAATGCCTTTTTCCTGCATCTAAAAATCAGGATTTTAGGCATGGAATCACACTGATTCTGTTTACTGTGAGGTTCAGTCCACAATAAGGCAATCAGGCGCTGGGTAATCCCTGTTAATTTAATTGCTCCACAGCTAATTAAATATCCCCCTGGTTACTAATTTAGGATGTAACCATTAACAATACTGAATCCATTAAAGAGGAGCAGAGGGTAAAAAACACTTGTATTCTTCTAATAGTGTAAATAAAAACCATCCCTTGCTCCTATTTATTGTTTTCCCAAATATTACAGGTTAGTTATAATGGTATTCTATTCATAGAAATTTGCTGCTTAAATCATCTGTAATACACCTATACTCAAATAGCTCCTTATGGCATGTGACTTTGTATGCATGCTAATAATGTGCAAAACTTAAGAAATAGTGGGGCAGATGTATTAACCTGGAAAAGGCATAAGGAAGTGAGAAACCAGTGATATGTGCAAGGTGATAATGGCAGCAGCCAATCAGATCCTAACTGTTAATTTACATATTGGAGCAGATTGGCTGGTGCCATTATCACCTTGCACATATCACTGGTTTATCACTTCCTTATGCCTTCTCCAGGTTAATACATATGCCCCAGTGTGCGGGAATCACTACTTATGCTATAGCGTCTGAGTCTTGCCAAGTCTCTCACACCATATGGTGCTAAAACACTAGGTAAAGGAGAACATCTGTATGTAGGCTTGCTCCTTTCACCTCATTTCCCTCTTTATAGACTTAATTTTAGCTTTAAATCTGAAAACATTGGCTGAATCCACACAGCATTCTCTAGAAATAACTTCAGATTTATGTCCTGGTGAGCTATTCCCCAAACTATAATTTACCCCTGAGGTTCTATGTTGTACAATCCATGGTCAAATTGATCATTCATATATTTTTTAATCATCCATCGGGATACAGCTGGTGGCAAAATGTTTTGGATCCAAGTCTTGTAGCGACGAATGAATATCAAATCAAAAGGCAATCCTCCTTTACCCAGACGCCGAAGAACCCATACTCCTTTTCTGCTGCTAAGGTATACCTGCAAAATATATTACATAGGTGAGGTAAAATACAGGGATACTCAATGACCGATCGGCTATGTAAATAAAACAATATTATATATAGCTCTCCAGCTGTTGTGAAACTACACATCCTAGCATGCTCTGCAACAGATTTAGCATTTCCTAATAGCAAAAATGTAGCAGGGCATTCTGGGACTTGTAGTTTCACAACAACTGGAGAGCCAAAGGATGGCCAGGCCTGCTGTAATGCATTTAAAAGAGAAAATATCTAGCTCCTTTCCTCCTATTGCTCTCTGAGAGGCTCGGCAATGTTTAGTTCAAGTGACAGGTTAACCTTTGATAATTGAGACACTATCCTCTCCTGACTGGAAATAGGTTGGTTAAGTACTTTTACCTGAAATCTATATATAAAAGGCAAATACCACTGACTCCTCACAAAATCTCCTGAACCATAATGCTGGACTTCCTTGCCAGTGGCAGTTGTAGAGCAGTCCACTATTCACATAGGGGAGCCACACACAGCGATATTTGACAGTGCTTAGGGGTAGCAGTTGATGTGGCTCCCCTATTTGAATAATGGACTGCTGTGCAACTGCCCCTGGCAAGGAAGTCCAGGAACAGAGCATTGTGCCCCCCCTCCGCAACTGGTATCGCAGGCACCATGCATTCTTTATAGCACCAGCTGGGTGGGCTGCCTTAACTCTCCTCTGTGAGGGAGGAATTCCCAATAATCATCTCACATCTTTCAACCCCTTTGTGGGTGGAAATTTGAAAAACCCCTTCTTAATGAGTACCTACATCACAAAAACAGTCTGCTGTCCAAAGCTCAAGTTTCTAGTCCTTATGGTTCAGGAGGTTTTGTGATAAGTTAGTGGTATTTGTATTTATATACACAGGGCATTTTTATAATGAATTAATATGTTGTTCTTGGTTATGCCTAAAATCATTCTGTAATTAAGATCTGGTAACTTTATTAATTAATTGGTTATGCTAAATAATTATCGATTTACTTTTCGATTAACACCTGGTATTTTCATTACAAAATACTAATGCTAACATAAATGCCAATTATTGAAATATGTTTCATATATATAAAAACAATTTTGTATGTTGATTGGGGTACCATTAAGGTACTTATTTACTGAAAACTGCTCATCAACTATCCTAGGTCTACTTAATGTGGAGCGGTTATTGTACAAAGTTGGTCACTAGCTATCCATATAGAGTCAGAGTTAGACTTTATCTATACTTAAGTCCGGTATGTATTGAAACATTTTCTTTGACATTAATAAAACAATGTATATAAAAAATTATTCTTCCCTTACAGCCAGTTTATTGATTAAGCCCTAAATAATCCTTTATAAATATAGGTCATTTACCAGACCACATTCTGAATTAGATGGATTCCATTTAAGCATGGAACCATGTCAGTAAGCCATCTAATTTAATCACTTGGCATGTATTATTCCTCCCCTCCCGCACTTCCATCATTCCTCATCACCCATTTTTAGAGACCTACTGTAAAGGTTTTTTTACTCATAAATGCACTGTTTTATTTAATTGTTATGAGCCACGGCTGTGGCTCATTCCTGTTTAGCATTTTGGTTATGTATTTTATGTTATACTTCTGTTTCTGTTCCCCGTGGGTGTCATGGGGTGTTTCGGAGCCGACCCTTAAGGAGAGGGTACTGTTATAAACCACAGGTAGTGGTTCATTCCTGTTTTCCGTTTATGTATTTTATGTTATAGTTCTCTTGCAGGCCAGGATTTCCCTTTGCTCTGGTTTAGAAGATTCTTGTTTGCTGCCGGTGGTGAGTCTGTGTAATTGCAGCCTGTTTCCATGTGTTTGGCCTCATCTGTCTGTTAATTGCATCTTGTCAGTTTGGAGTCGTGCAACAGGGCAGCTGCACAACATAATTAATTAGGGCTCTGTTATATTCTGGCTCAGTGCAATACACAGACGCCGGTGATAGTTCTGAGCTAGTTCCTGGGTTTCTGTCTAGCAGCTTCTGTCTAGCTGCTTCCAGCCTTGATCCAGTGTCTGATCCAGTGTCTGATCCAGTGTCCTGCCGTGAAGCGTTCCTGTTCAGAAGTCCTGTGGCTTTGTCTGTGCCTGATCGAGTGTCTGGCTTCTTGGTGTCCACCGGTCTGTCGTTTGGGATTCTGCCTGTCCTCCGGTTCTGTGAGCCTGTGTCTGCTACATTGGTGGTTCCTGTCCGTTTGCCAGTATTTGTACCAGTTTCATGAGTAGCGGCTTTGCCACGTCCGTCGGCCTAGGCCGCTGTATTCTTTAGTTATATTTGTTACTGGTGTTTTGCAGAGGGTTCTGCATATGCTGTCACCGCCGGTACACAACAGTATTGTGTCGGCGTGTGGACAGCATTTCCTTTGTTGTTCTTTTCCTTTGGCGGCGTGCCGTACATATATTTAGTTTTAGGGTTGTTAGTAGCTCCTAGCCTTCTGTTTGCTTTAGTTAGAGGTCCCCTTGTTATTATCCTGTCTCGGTTCACGCCTTGCTCACTCTAAGACCTGGGGGCATCGGAGTTGGGCAGACCTAATCCGCCCTTCAAACGCGGCTGCCGTGGGCCCAAGAAACCATAGTTACGCAGGCGTGAACTGACCACACGGGTGAAACATTGGAGGTAGGCTGCTAGTGGCTATTTCCATACCACACCTTATTTCAGCATCACGTTCTGGTGCTCTGGACTCACTACGCAACATCTCTCTTGTTCTGAGCACCAGGAACGTAACATTATCACCGGCCATACAGCAAAAAAGAAAGAAAGCTAAATAGTAGTTTTTTCTTTTTTGGTCCAGTCCTGTCTAGAATCCAGTCCTGTCTAGAACTCAGTGTGCAGAATCCAGTCCGGTGTTTAGAATCCAGTCCTGTCTAGAATTCAATGTGCAGAACCCAGTCCAGTCTTGTCTTGTCAAGTCTAGAATCCAGTTTAGAATCCAGTCTAGAATCCTGTCTAGAATCCAGTCTAGAATCCAGTCTAGAAACTTGTCTAAGAATCTTGTCTTAGAATCGTGTCTAGAATCTTGTCTTAGAATCGTGTCTAGAATCTTGTCTTAGAATCGTGTCTAGAATCTGGTCTTAGAATCGTGTCTAGAATCTGGTCTTAGAATCATGTCTAGTCTTGTCTATTTTGAAATCCTCCTATGCCTACTATGCAAGCCCTGCAGGCATCTCTCTCAGCCCTGAACTCTGCTTTCAGTGCTTTGAAACCTGAGCGGCTGGAAGTTTTGCAGCAATCCTTAAAGCAACTGCAAAACCTTCTGGCCAAAATTTTGCTTATCTTGCCAGAAGTTGTTGAGAGTACATCTATCTCTGAAGAGACTTTTGCTCACAATATGGTGACAAGAGAATCCTCAGGTTCAGTTGGAGAGAAAAATGTTAAAAGTTTTCTGCGGCCCAGGCTCTCAGAAGAGAAGCGTCTGCGTCGCAGAAACTTAAATTTATGCCTATATTGTGGGGGTTTAGGCCACTATCTGCAGACCTGTGAGTTGCGCAAGCAAAAGTGTGGCGACAAGTCCTGCCCTCTGGCCAAGTTGAGTCAGGATACAAGACCTACTCCTATCTCTGCTGTGGCAGAGGTACTTGTCACACAACCCACACTAAAAAGCACTCTGTCCAATAATTGGGGTCCTTGGGCTAGGGAGCCCTATTATAGATTCAGGAACCAAAGGAGAATGTTTCTCTCCTCTCTTGATTTTCCTGTTGAAGCAGAGTTGCAAACCCCTGGAGTGGTGCCCGATGCCCGGGGTCCTGGAGCGGTAGCCGATGCCCGGGGTCCTGGAGCGGTAGCCGATGCCCGGGGTCCTGGAGCGGTAGCCGATGCCCGGGGTCCTGGAGCGGTACCCGATGCCCGGGGTCCTGGAGCGGTACCCGATGCCCAGGGTCCTGGAGCGGTACCCGATGCCCAGGGTCCTGGAGCGGTACCCGATGCCCAGAGTCCTGGAGCGGTACCCGATGCCCAGAGTCCTGGAGCGGTACCAGATGCCCAGAGTCATAGAGGGACATCGAATATAATAGCTCAGGTGTCAATACCAGAAGGGGTCTCAGAAGCTGTTACCCCAGGTAGGGACTTGAAAAGCGCAACCCCAGAAAGGGTATCTAAAACCATAGTTCTAGAAGGGAACTCGAGAAGCAAAACCCCAGAAGGGATCTTTGAAGTAATATCCCCAAGTGGGGTCTCGAGAGACTCAGCCCCAGAGAAGGGTCTAGAGCAGGGGTGGGCAATTATTTCAGCTGGGGGGCCACCTAACACTCTCCGGTAAATATTCGAGGGCCGCCCCGCCCTGCTTTGAATATGTACCCCCCTCCCTTTGTATTTTTCCCCTCCCCCCCCTTCCCCAATATACAATATATTTTTAATTATTCACATAATGGGACAGGCAAAAATAAATACAAATGTCTAAAATAAACAAACAAACAAAAGTGCCTTCATTCAGGTACAGAAACCTCTATAAGCCAATAATAATAATAATAATAATAATACAGTGCTGAAAACAAACAAACAGCATCCAGTATAATGCTGTTAACAATACCCTCCCTGGACACCATTACAAGTTCCCCTCCCTCCCTCTCCCTGGGTACAGTAGCTATTTCCCCCTATTCCTCCCTCCGTTGGCACAGTTGTCAGCTCCCTACCCACCCCATACTGTGCACCCTGCCCCTTCCCTCGCCAGGCAGGTCCCACTGCCACCTCCATGTTTTATATATATATATATATATATATATATACACACACACACACACACACACACACACACACACGTGTGTGTGTGTATATATATGATATGACAGTATAATACCGTTGGCTGTAGACAGTAAGAGAGTACTTTAATAATAAAAAAAAACCACATAACAGAAACCCCCATGTTACCCCGGTTACTCCAGCATCCTGATGTCACCTCCAGGACAAGTCTGATTTTAACAGGACTCCTGAACGAGAACAAATGACACACATATACAATACATATATATGTAACGTGCGCATATTACTGGGGGTGTGAGCAACTAAGAGCATCACTGCACAGTAAAGAAGTGGGGCAGCGCCAACACCGGGCTATAACTCACCCGGCACCCACAGCTTCTTTTGATTTGTTCATCGCCCCGATGCTCAGTGACAGCCTGGCCAGGGAGAGCAGCTGGTCTCTGCTATTGTCTCCAATCACAGCTCATGCTCCCGCCACTCCGCAGCCACTCACACTGCACTTGGCCCACACAGAGGCCTGGAACGCAAATAGGAAGCAGCCTGACACAACTCTGATGCTGCTCACAGCCAATCAGAGACCGCAGCGGCCTTAGAGCGATGACTGGCCGGAGCGGCAGCATTGTTAAGTAGGCGTGGCTGTCACAGGGTGTTAGGGGGGGTGTTGGCACTTATGCCCCCCCCCCCCATCCCCTAAATTCGCCAGTGCTGGTGCCTGACTTCACAAGAAATTCCGGCGCGCTGCACGCATGACCCAGGCTTTCCTCAGACTCAGCGGCACCCGGTGCGGCTTGGAAGTTAGAGCTGCTGTAGCGCACTTGTCATTGTGCACTTGTGGGGGGCAGCGGGCCAGGCAGGATCGCTTTTCGGGATGCATCCGGCCCGCGGGCCGTATTTTGCCCACCCCTAGTCTAGAGGTTGCTTCCCCAGGAAAGGACTCAAGAGGCATAGCGTTAGTGGAGGTTCTGAAGGTTATAGCTTCAGCAAAAGTCCCGGAGGTCATAGTCCCGGGAGAAGTTTTGATAATTATCGACTCAGAGAGAGAGGCTGATGGCCCGGTCCCAGAGAGGGAGGCTGACGGCCCGGTCCCAGAGAGGGAGGCTGATGGCCCGGTCCCAGAGAGGGAGGCTGATGGCCCGGTCCCAGTAAAAGAATCCGAGGAGCTGCCCCCAGCGGGGTGCCCGTAGGCCACTGCCCCAGCGGGGTGCCCGAAGGCCACTGCCCCAGCGGGGTGCCCGAAGGCCACTGCCCCAGGTGGGGTTCCGAGGGCCACTGCCCCAGGTGGGGTTCCGAGGGCCACTGCCCCAGGTGGGGTTCCGAGGGCCACTGCCCCAGGTGGGGTTCAGAAATTTACAGCCTCGAGGAAGGTCTGTAATGACTTGGTCACAGTGAAGCACTCCAGCCAGTTAGTACAAAAATCACAGCCTATTACCATTGCTACTGGATGTGCTTTCCTGTCTTCTCCCTACAGGAAATCTTCTAAAGTTTCAGTACCTAGGGGAATGGAACCAATCTATGGTCTGTTCTCAGATTCTGAAACTGATGAGGTTTCTTATATGCCGGGGCACTCTGGTAGGAGAGGGAAGAAGCATCTGATTGCTCGACCTATGTGTTTTGGAGAATTTTTTGAGCCAGAGATTTCTTCCTTTCCTGGTGTCGCCAAGCAAGCACAGGGTAAAAAGGAAGAAAAAGAAAAAGAAATATTGCTGACTCTTGCCTTGTGGTGTATATATATATATATAAAAAAAAGTTTTTTTTCCTTGTCTTGTGTCCAGTGGCCTCCGTCAGGGGGGGGGGGGGGGGGGGGGGGCACTGTTACAAGCTGTTGCCACAGCTTGTTTTTGTTTCTTGTCTTAGTTTGTTTGTCCAGTGTCAGGTTTATTAATGTATACCTTGTTTTGGAAAACCTGAATTTTGGGGTCAAGGGGGGGGGGGTACTGTTATGAGCCATTTTCTTTGACATTAATAAATCAATGTATATAAAAAATTATTCTTCCCTTACAGCCAGTTTATTGATTAAGCCCTAAATAATCCTTTATAAATATAGGTCATTTACCAGACCGCATTCTGAATTAGATGGATTCCATTTAAGCATGGAACCATGTTAGTAAGCCATCTAATTTAATCACTTGGCATGTATTATTCCTCCCCTCCCGCACTTCCATCATTCCTCCTCACCCATTTTTAGAGACCTATTGTAAAGGTTTTTTTACTCATAAATGCACTGTTTTATTTAATTGTTATGAGCCACGGCTGTGGCTCATTCCTGTTTTGCATTTTGGTTATGTATTTTATGTTATACTTCTGTTTCTGTTCCCCGTGGGTGTCATGGGGTGTTCGGAGCCCACCCTTAGGGAGAGGGTACTGTTATGAACCACAGGTAGTGGTTCATTCCTGTTTTCCGTTTATGTATTTTATGTTATAGTTCTCTTGCAGGCCAGGATTTCCCTTTGCTCTGGTTTAGAAGATTCTTGTTTGCTGCCGGTGGTGAGTCTGTGTAATTGCAGCCTGTTTCCATGTGTTTGGCCTCACCTGTCTGTTAATTGCATCTTGTCAGTTTGGAGTCGTGCAACAGGGCAGCTGCACGACATAATTAATTAGGGCTCTGTTATATTCTGGCTCAGTGCAATACACAGATGCCGGTGATAGTTCTGAGCTAGTTCCTGAGTTTCTGTCTAGCAGCTTCTGTCTAGCTGCTTCCAGCCTTGATCCAGTGTCTGTTCCAGTGTCTGTCGTGAAGTGTTCCTGTCCAGAAGTCCTGTGGCTTTGTCTGTGCCTGATCGAGTATCTGGCTTCTTGGTGTCCACCGGTCTGTTGTTTGGGATTCTGCTTGTCCTCCGGTTCTGTGAGCCTGTGTCTGCTACATTGGTGGTTCCTGTCCGTTTGCCAGTATTTGTACCAGTTTTGTGAGTAGCGGCTTTGCCGCGTCCGTCGACCTAGGCCGCTGTATTCTTTAGTTATATTTGTTACTGGTGTTTTGCAGAGGGTTCTGCATATGCTGTCACCGCCGGTACACAACAGTATTGTGTCGGCGTGTGGACAGCATTTCCTTTGTTGTTCTTTTCCTTTGGCGGCGTGCCGCACATATATTTAGTTTTAGGGTTGTTAGTAGCCCCTAGCCTTCTGTTGGCTTTAGTTAGAGGTCCCCTTGTTATTATCCTGTCTCGGTTCACGCCTTGTCTCACTCTAACACCTGGGGGCATCGGAGTTGGGCAGACCTAATCCGCCCATCAAACGTGGCTACCGTGGGCCCAAGAAACCATAGTCACGCAGGCGTGAACTGACCACACGGGTGAAACAATGGAGGTTGGCTGCTAGGGGCTATTTCCAAACCACACCTTATTTCAGCGTCACGTTCTGGTGCTCTGGACTCACTACGCAACATCTCTCATTAATAGGTTTTATACCTGTTTTTACCGATACACACAGTGAGGTCCATGTCCCTTCAGGATTATTTCAAAAACACTTGGCATTTATATTTACATTAGATCTAAGCCTACAGCCAGTTGGCCTGAATTTTTATTCAGTTATTGTATTTTATTGTTTAGATTTTATACCCCTGAGGAAGTCCCAAAAAGGGACGAAATGCGTTGGATTTATCCAAGTACTGTATCCATCGTTCTCCATATGCTGTGAATAAAGGATAATTATTAACACTAAGTCCATCCTGGACCCATGCCGAAAAAGAATTTTGTATCATCTTAACGTTTATCAATCAACATCTGGAACAACTTCACTGTGATTTTTATTATTGTGAGCTTTTTATTTAATAAATACTAAAAACTGAGATTTTCTAATGTTTTACATGTCATTCAGATTGATGTGATTAATAGTTCCAATCGTAGCGCCCTCAGATCTGTCTATTTATATCCCTATCTTTTGAGCCTCGCCTAACAGGAGGCTTGCTTTGAGGTTTGCTTAGTTTATATCCACACAGCGCCATAGGGTATCCTTTGTCTATATATATATATATATATATATATATATATATATATATAAACATGCAGTGAGGTAAATGGCTTAGGAGGCACTGGCTAGCACCATAGCCAGATTTCCATGCTATATATAAGACAAAGCATACAAAGCATACAAAAATGATCAGATGTTTGAGAAATTTCTTCAGAGAGGGTATCCCGTAAATGAGCTTGGAAAAGCTAGAACAAAAGCATTAGGCCTGACATGAGACAAACTTTTGAACCAGGGACTGACTAAGAAGCAATTGAAGGGGAGGTATCCTTGGGTAACACAATATAATACTAGTAGCTAACAATTAGCTAAAAAGGTCACTAAGCTCTGGCCTATAGTGGCTTCAGATAAGGATCTGGGGAAAGTGTATCAAGCTGCTTTTTTAGTTATTCCAGGAATAGCAGTATAAGAGATATTGTGGTAAAGACTGATTTATCTAGATTTAATACTTCTAAAACACATCTCCTTACACGTAAGAATGGATGTTATCGTTGCAGTGGGTGCACTATGGCCCTCATTCCGAGTTGTTCGCTCGGTATTTTTCATCGCATCGCAGTGAAAATCCGCTTAGTACGCATGCGCAATGTTCGCACTGCGACTGCGCCAAGTAACTTTACTATGAAGAAAGTATTTTTACTCACGGCTTTTTCTTCGCTCCGGCGATCGTAATGTGATTGACAGGAAATGGGTGTTACTGGGCGGATACACGGCGTTTCAGGGGCGTGTGGCTGAAAACGCTACCGTTTCCGGAAAAAACGCAGGAGTGGCCGGGGAAACGGTGGGAGTGCCTGGGCGAACGCTGGGTGTGTTTGTGACGTCAACCAGGAACGACAAGCACTGAAATGATCGCACAGGCAGAGTAAGTCTGGAGCTACTCTGAAACTGCTAACTCGTTTGTAATCGCAATATTGCGCGTACGTCGGTCGCAATTTTAAGAAGCTAAGATTCACTCCCAGTAGGCGGCGGCTTAGCGTGTGTAACTCTGCTACATTCGCCTTGCGAGCGAACAACTCGGAATGAGGGCCTATGTGTAGTTATTTGAGTCCAGGAGACACTTTCTTGCATCCACACACAGGAAAAAAATTCTTAATACGATATCCATTATCTTGTGATTCTAAATATGTAGTATATATAATCACCTGCCCATGTGGTGTGACATATGTGGGGAAAACAGATTGTGAATTTAAGATCAGGATGGCGCAACACAGATATGCCATTAGGGAAGCCTTTAAGACTGGCCACAGTGATCAACCTGTGGCCAGGCATTTTCTAATAGCAAAACACAATATGGCAACTCTGCGTTATAAAATAATTGATCAGGTTCCTAAAACCCTCAGGGGAGGAGACAGATCCAAAAAATTATTGCAGAAAGAAGCAATGTGGATCTTTAAATTAAAACACACAGTTCCCTAAAGGACTAAATGAGGCTTTGAACCTCAGGTGTTTTTTGTAACATAATTGCAGTGTATGCCATTTTTGTGTTGTAACATTTGTGATAATATAATGAATGTAACAGCTGAAGGAGTGGTAACATGGCTGGTTACAGTAATAAATGCTTCTAACACTGTAGGTTATCTAAATGCTGGATAAGATGTTTTTATTGTATAAATTATATTAGGTAGGGATAATTGTTTTTTTTAGGATATTTGATGAAGTTTAAGGTATTATTATAGAAGTGGCCAATTTATATTGCTTGTAAAGTTAATATTTAATATTGTTTACATATAGTTCTAAATATAGAGCCGTTTGGTTACTATGGTTACTTCTGTTTAAACCCCAACACGACTGCTGGCCGGACAGGTGTTTTGTCACTTCTTGGTAGACATGACCGGAAACCGGGCAGCGTGATTGGAGGCGTTGTGGAGGACCTCTGAAATGCACTGTATTTAAACACTTGCACGTTTGTAACATGTTATCCTGACGAAGGGGCTGCGACCCCGAAACTGTTGATGTGAGATTTGATTCCACTTCATTAAATCACTTTATGCAACTAAAAGAAAGTCTCAGAGTGCCGCCTGTATTGCAAGCTGTATTACTGTGACATCGTTCCGGGTCTGGAGGGCACAGGAGAAAAGAAATACTGTTGGGGAGCGGGCGAGTGCTGCTGTGTGTGTTTAATTTTATATATATATATATATATATATATATATAATATACATATACACACACACATATATTATATATACACACACACATAATATGATACACAATCATTCTCTGTATATTATATTCTGGACACTGGCTTGCTGTAATTTAAATTAATGTTATTAAACACAAAATCAAATTTGAGTTGTGGTTATTTCTCCAGTTAAATCATGTAATGCTTTACAAAATAATACTGATCTGGTGTGAATACACAACAGAATGCTCAGTTTATATGAAGTAGGTGATCAACTGTTTATATTTTGCCTGAAAGAGCATCTTCTTCATGTTTCACATGTGACTAGAGATGAGCAGGTTTGGTTTTTGGAAAACCAAACCCACCCAAACTTACAGATTTTGAGGAGATCCGAGTCCCTGCTCGGATCTCTGTGCCATTTTTGGAATCTAAAACGAGGATGAATGTCATCATCCTGGCGTTGGATCCTAGCGGGACTTGGTATACATAAAATGTGCTGCGGCCTGGACTTGGCACCATTTATGCCTGGTGCATGCTACTGTTAGTTGCACTCAGGGGTGTCTAGGGGTCCGAGCGCCCCTGGCAAAGTGTCTGCCCCCCCCCCCCCCCCCCCACTCCCCCAAAACACACACATATATTTGAAACAAGGAAGGCGTGTCAAAAAATGAATGTGGCCTCGTGGGGAAGGGGCTTAGCCACACAATAGTACTTCTAATTCAAATTATGCCACACAGTATCACATTACACCGCACAGTAGTGTTCATTACTCACATTACAGCGCACAGTAGTGTCTCTTATTCACGTTACACCACACAGTTATACCCCTATAGAAAATACAGTCTATAAAGGGCATATGGGGAATGCAAATAGAAAGTGGAAATGTGGACCAGTGCTAATAAATATATTCCTAATTTTATATGGGGAATGCGGTCAAACCACATTTGCCATTAGTATATCTGATCCTGCCCAAGAGGCATAACTAGGGTAGGGCAAGCGGGGCACATGCCCTGGGTGCCTTGGCAGGCCCAGCAGAGGGGGGCGCCGCCGGCGGCCAGGGCATCATGCCCCACTCGCCCCCGTCACGCCGCAATGTGAGGGGAGGAGAGCACAGTGTCTCTCCCTCCCCTCACCGCCACTGTCAGCACCAGCAGCGCTGCGTGTGTCCGGTCTCTGGAGGCATTAGCCAATCAGAGCTTGCGGACTGGCTCCTGATATGCTGCCAATCCGCAAGCTTTGATTGGCTAGCGAACCGGCGCTACATAGCCGCCGCCGGAGACCTGGAACGGTGAGGGGCAGGAGAGGCACTGCGCTGCGCTCTCCTCCCCTCACATAGCACAGCCACAAGGGAACGGGAAGAAGCGGTGAGTGAGCGGGGGGTTGGGGGGTCAGGCACTGTAGGGCAATGTAACTGGCACTGTGGGGCATGTATCTGGCACTGTGGGGCATGTATCTGGCACTGTGGGGCAATGTATCTGGCACTGTGGGGCAATGTATCTGGCACTGTGGGGCAATGTATCTGGCACTGTGGGACATGTAACTGGCACTGTAGGACATGTAACTTGCACCGTGGGGCATTGTAACTGGCACTGTGGGGCATTGTAACTGGCACTGTGGGGCAATGTAACTGGCACTGTGGGGCAATGTAACTGGCACTGTGTGGCATGTATCTGGCACTGTGGGGCATTGTAACTGGCACTGTGGGGCATTGTAACTGGCACTGGGGTAATGTAACTGGCACTGTAGGGCATGTAACTGGCACTGTGAGGCATGTATCTGGCACTGTGGGGCATAGTAACTGGCACAGTGGGGCATGTAACTGGCACAGTGGGGCATGTAACTGGCACAGTGGGGCATGTAATGGGCACTGTGGGGCATATATTGGGCACTGTGGGGCATGTATCGGGCACTGTGGGGCATTGTAACTGGCACTGTGGGGCATGTAACTGGCACTGTGGGGCATGTAACTGGCACTGTGGGGCATTTGCCATTAGTATATCTGATCCTGCCCAAGAGGCATAACTAGGGTAGGGCAAGCGGGGCACATGCCCTGGGTGCCTTGGCAGGCCCAGCAGAGGGGGGCGCTGCCGGCGGCCAGGGCATCATGCCCCACTCGCCCCCGTCACGCCGCAATGTGAGGGGAGGAGAGCACAGTGTCTCTCCCTCCCCTCACCGCCACTGCCAGCACCGCTGCGTGTGTCCGGTCTCTGGTGGCATTAGCCAATCAGAGCTTGCGGACTGGCTCCTGATTGGCTGCCAATCCGCAAGCTTTGATTGGCTAGCGAACCGGCGCTACATAGCCGCCGCCGGAGACCTGGAACGGTGAGGGGCAGGAGAGGCACAGCGCTGCGCTCTCCTCCCCTCACATAGCACAGCCACAAGGGAACGGGAAGAAGCGGTGAGTGAGCGGGGGGGGGGGGGGGGTCAGGCACTGTGGGGCAATGTAACTGGCACTGTGGGGCATGTATCTGGCACTGTGGGGCATGTATCTGGCACTGTGGGGCAATGTATCTGGCACTGTGGGGCAATGTATCTGGCACTGTGGGGCAATGTAACTGGCACTGTAGGACATGTAACTGGCACTGTAGGACATGTAACTTGCACCGTGGGGCATTGTAACTGGCACAGTGGGGCATTGTAACTGGCACAGTGGGCATTGTAACTGGCACAGTGGGGCAATGTAACTGGCACTGTGGGGCAATGTAACTGGCACTGTGGGGCAATGTAACTGGCACTGTGTGGCATGTATCTGGCACTGTGGGGCATTGTAACTGGCACTGTGGGGTAATGTAACTGGCACTGTAGGGCATGTAACTGGCACTGTGGGGCATGTATCTGGCACTGTGGGGCATAGTACCTGGCACAGTGGGGCATGTAACTGGCACAGTGGGGCATGTAACTGGCACAGTGGGGCATGTAACGGGCACTGTGGGGCATATATTGGGCACTGTGGGGCATGTATCGGGCACTGTGGGGCATTGTAACTGGCACTGTGGGGCATTGTAACTGGCACTGTGGGGCATGTAACTGGCACTGTGGGGCATTTTCAGTGACCGCACCCCTTCTGGTGCATGGCCACACCCCTTCTGGTGTGTGACCATGCCCATTTTTTGCTGCATACTTCTGGTATTTTTTTATTTTGGGTGGGGGCGCCACTCTTCATCTTGCCCTGGGCTCCGAAAACCCTAGTTACGCCTCTGTCCTGCCCATAGGCACACACACATACACTTACATACATAGTCACACACAAAACACATACATATGATACAGTACAGTCACACATGCAGTATATACAAATACAGTCCCATACAAACTGTACAAAGTTACACACTTATTCACATACATAGTCACACA
>NC_086452.1:184218993-184221493 GCF_028390025.1 Pseudophryne corroboree | reverse complement strand
TGCCCTCTAGTTACGAAGTGTTGTGCCACCGGTTTGTCAGACACCTTGGAGACCAATGCAGCTCGAATTGATGTGCGATGGTTAGCCATCCTGTCTCGAAAATTTCTTGTTGTCATACCAACATAGTAGTATCCGCAAGGACACATGATGATGTAAATTACATGGTCCATAGTGCAGTGTAACCGCTGACGGATCTTGATCTGTCGACCACTATGTGGATGTGCGAAGCTCGCACCAGTCATCATTGATCGACAAGTGGTACAGTTGGGGCACCGATAACAGCCTTTCTTGCTGTCCGGTAACCAGGTCTTATTGGGAGCTGAAGGCTGTAAAGTCGGGCGCATTAACAATTGTCGGAGATTTTTACCACGTCTGTAAGCACAGAGTGGTGGCTGCAAATTTAACCCTTTGAACACTGGGTCTGAGGCCACAATCGGCCAGTGTTTTCGCAACACTTTCTCGGACTGTGACGAAGCAACATCATATGTAGATGCAAATATCATTCTATTAGTAGGCCCCTTGGCGCCCTGACTGTTGGAATATGAGTGCCTGTACCTTGCTTTGTTGAGACATCTTGTGACAGTTTTCTTGGTGTAACCACGTTCATAGAATCTCTCTGCCATCGCCTCAATCTGTAGCTCAGTGTCCTCATGTAGGGTATTATTGCGTAACACACGCATGAACTGCGAGATCGGTTAGCTCTCTTTGAGATGGACAGGGTGGTGACTGGAGGCATGGAGAAGTGTGTTTCTATCAGTCTCCTTTCTAAAGAGGGTCAAGGCAAGTCTTCCTTTATAGCGAAAAAGAGTCACATCTAAAAAATTCACCTCATCGCGGTTAATGTGATAGGTGAAACGGATAGGGCTATCCAAGCTGTGGAGGTAGTCAATCATCTCATAGAACTCGGTGTCGGTCCCTAGCCAAATAATAAAAACATCATCGATGTAACGAACAAAAAATAAACACTTGGACCCAAACCTAGGTATGATGGTACTGGATTCATATTTATGCATGTACAAATTAGCGTACGATGGGGCCAAATTTGACCCCATCGCCGTACCGCTGCATTGAATGTAAAAATCATTACCGTAGGCAAAATGGTTCTTTTTTAACACTAGACCAGCGAGGTCGAGTAGAAATTCAGATGGAGGGCCCTCATGTGGCCCCGCAATTTAAGCATCTCGCATAGCCTCAAGGCCTTCCGTATGTGGAATAACTGTATATAAGGACTGGATGTCCATAGTTATTAACCATGCATCATCGGGTATTGGGCCAAGTGAATCAATCTTGTCGAGCAAATCCGTAGTATCCCTAATATAGCTAGGCATCATGGTGACAAGTGGCTGGAGAAAAGAATCGATGAAAATTGCTAGCGGCTGTAAAACAGAGCCCATCGCCGAAATAATCGGACGACCGGGAGGGTCGCTCATCGATTTGTGTATTTTTGGTAGTGTGTAGATGATTGGACATACTGGATTATCTACAGTTAAGTAGCCAGCTATTTTATGGTCCAACCATCCACACACCAAGGCTTGAGTAATGGTAGTGTCAACTATTTTTTTAATTTGTAGCATGGCGCTACCCCTACACTTGACATATACCTTGGAGTCCGCCAATTGCCTAAGTATTTCAGCATTATACTTACACCAATCCTGCACCACCACGGCACCGCCCTTATCAGCTTGTCGAATTACTATCTGTTCATGGTTTGTTAAACTCTTCACTGCATCCCTCTGTGCTGGAGAGAGATTGCTGTACCACGGTGGTGCAGTCTCGGCATGCATATCGCTGTCGGTTAACCGGAGAAATGTACGTATACTTGGATTGATAGACTGAGGATCAAAAGTACTTGGTCTAGCATATCCAGTAACTTGGGTCACTTCATTGGTCTTATTGGAAAAGAATTCCCGCAACCTGAGCTTTCTCCCAAATTTATAATGGTCTACAGCCCACCCAAATTTATTATGTGGGACAGTGGGAACAAATGAAAGACCTAGGGCTAGAATTTCCATTTCTACAGCTGAAAGTTTATAAGTTGACAAGTTGAAAACAGCATCTACTGGTATTTTCTTGGGCGTCCCCTTCGCCTTGTGGCCACCCCTCCTCGAGGGGAACCTCGTTCTGTGTTTCTGTTGGGGTTTAAATCGGTCCGGGCGTTCCTCCCTAAAAAAGCACCAGAGGGAGGTCTATTATCAATAACCTCACTCTCAGAGTTAGATTGAGATGAGGAATTATCCAGGGGGCCCTGATATCTACCTCTGTTATATAGGCGCTGTCTTCTACCTGAAAAACTTTTAGAGTCGCCTCTTAACCACCTGTAAACATGGTTGTTGGTATAATCAGAATTTACAGTGACCAGTTTTTTGCGTTTAAACGTGATAAGTTCTTGTTGATAAGTGTTGACCTGCTCAGTCAAGCGGTCCATCCATTTATCAGCAGTATCGGTGACCAATGTAGACAAATGTGAAGAATTAAATTTGGCCAAGTCCTCTCTCACTTG